>NW_007247677.1:62617-160462 GCF_000164805.1 Carlito syrichta | reverse complement strand
CCAGGCGGGTCTCGAACCTGCGGGCTCAGGCAATCCACTCATCTCAGCCTCCCAAAGGCGGGGGATTACAGGCTGAGCCACCGAGCCCGGCTCGAAGGTCACACTTTTAAAAAAATTCAATTAATAATTTGTTGTTCTGATGGTTTTAAGATAAACTACCAGGCACTGAAATTAAGGCCTATGATACCAACTGACAAAAATAAATAAGACCGTATGGACTATATTATATTAACTGTTTAAGGAAATTATAATAGGATAACATTTTTTAAAGAAATTTTTTATTTATGTGAATGATCAGATACCAGCCTAATGGGATAAAGCTTCTGGTAGCCCAGTTGTGTTAATAATAAAGTTATTTATAACATTATATTATCTTTATAATGCCTCTAGGACCTATAGTGATATATCTTCTCCTATCATTTCTGTTATTGGTAACTTGTGTTTTTTTTTCTTTTTTCCTTGATGCAACTAGCTAAATCTTTATTAATTTTATGAACCTTTCAAAAAGCACAATTTGGGTTTTTTAACAAACTTTCTCTGCTATTTGTTTTAGATTTTATTACTTTCTGTTCTCTTTAACATTGTCTATATTCTGCTTCATAGGCTACATTTTATTCTTTTTCTTGTTTTCTTGCCTTCTTCTTGTTTTCTAGTTTCTTTGTTTCTGTGATAGATCACTTAGTATGATGGTCTCCAACTCCACCCAGTTTGCTGCAAAGGCCATGATTTTGTTCTTCTTTATGGCTGAGTAATACTCCATTGTATGTATGTACCACATTTTCTTTATCCAGTTCACTTTTGATGGGGAGTAGGGTTAGTTCCACATTTTTGCTATTGTTAATAGCGCATCAATAAACATGCATGAGCAGGTGTTCTTTTTGTAGAGCAATTTATTCTTCTCCAAGGATATTCCCAGGAGAGGGATTGCTGGATTGTGTGGAAGGTCAATTTTTAGTTTTTTTAGGAACTGCAACACTGCTTTACATAGAGTTTGAACAAGTTCTCCCACCAACAGTGTAGATACATTCCCTTTTCTCCACCACACCAGCATCTGTTGGTTTTTGACTTATTAATGATAGCCATCCTCAACAAAGTCAGGTGGTATCTCATTGTAGTTTTGATTTGCATTTCTTCAGTGATTTTTGAGGCTGAGCATTTTTTCATGTGCCTGTTGGCTGCTTGTATATCTTCTTTTGAAAAGCATCTATTCCTTTCCTTTGTCCACTTTTTGATAGAACTTTATTTTTCCTTTCTAAATAATTTTACTTGAGTTCCTTGAAGATTCTGAATGTTAGGCCATTGTTAGATGCAAAATTTGCTAATATTTTTTTCCCTATTTCGTGGATTTTCTCTTTAATCTCTTGATGGTTTCTTTTGATGTGCAAAAACTTTTCAGTTTGATGAGGTCCCACTTGTCCATCTTAGCTTACATGGAATTCACTTTTGAGGACTTGCTCAATAATTCGTTGCCTACTCTCATGTGAAAAGGAGTTTCCTGCATTCTCTTTTAGTATTCTTATAGTTTGAGATTTTATATTTTGGTCTAAGATCCACTTAGAGTTGATTTTTATATATGGTGAAAATAAAGGTACAGTATCATTCTTCTGCATTGTAGTCAGCCAGTTTTCCCAGCATCATTTGCTAAATATGGTCTACTTCCCCCAGTGATTGTTATTGGTGTCTTTCTCAAAAATGAGTTGGTTGAGAGACTGACTTTTTGCTTCCAGAATCTCTGTCCTATTCCTTTGTTGTATGTGCCTATTCTTGTACCAATACCAGGCTGTTTTGGTTACTGTAGCCTTGTAATAGTTTAAAGTCTGGAAATGTGATACTTCTTGTTTTGTTCCTTTTGCTGAGGATTATTGTGGCCATTCGTGTTGCTTTTTTTGTTTTGGGGTTTTTTTGTTTGTTTGTTTGTTTCCATGTGAATTTCTTATTGTTGTTTCCAGGTCTGTGAAAAATGATGTTGGTAATTTGATGAGTATTACATTAAATCTGTAGATTGCCTTGAGAAGGATGGATATCTTAACAATATTGATGCTTCCTATGCATAAGCATGAAATATTTTTCCATTTGTTTGTGTCATCCTGGATTTTTTTAAGCAGCATTTTGTAGTTCTCATTATAAAGGTCTATCATTTCTCTGGTTAGAAGAATGTTGGGGTATTTCATTTTTTTGTGGTTATTGTGAATGGGATTGTGCATTTTATTTGGTTCTCTGCCTTCTTGTTTCTGGTGTATAGAAATGAGACTGTCTTTTGCACGTTGATTTTTTACCCTGAGATTTTACCAAAGTCATTTATCAGTGCAAGAAGTTTTTTGACAGACTTGCTAAGATTTCCAAGGTATGGAATCATATTGTCTGCAAAAAGAGATAGCTTAACTTCCTCTTTTTCTGTTTGGATACGCCTAATTTTCTTCTCTTGCCTAATTTCTCTGGCTAGGACTTCCAGCACTATGCTGAACAGGAGGGGTGAGAGTGGGCACCTCAAGGGAAATGCTTGCAACTTTTGCCCATAAATTATTGGCTGTGGGTTTATCATAGAAGGCTCTTACTGTTTTGAGGAATGTTGAACCAAAAGCATTCATTCCATGACTAGGTACTCAAGGGTTTTTATCAAGAAGGGATGCTGAATTTTGTTGAATGCTTTTTATATACTCATGTGGTTCTTTGTTTTACATTTGTTAGTATGCTGCATTACATGTATGGTCTTGTGAATGTTGAACCAGCCCTGTGTCCCAGGAATGAAGACCACCTGGTCATAGTCTATGATCCTTTGAGATGTGTTGTTGAATCTGATTTGTTAGAATCTTATTGAGAATTTCTGTGTTTTTGTTCATGAAAGAGATTAATCTATAATTCTCTTTCCTTGTTGGGTCTTTGCCAGGTTTGAGTATCAGTATGATGTTAGCTTCAATAAATGAGTTGGGGAGAATTCCATCATTCTCTATTGCCTGGAACACTTTCAATAAAACTGATATCAGCTCCTCCTTTTATGTTTTGTAGAATTCAGCTGGAAAGCCATTTGATCCAGGACTGTTTTTTGGTGGGGATATTTCTTATGACTGAGTTGATTTCCTGGATTGTTATCGGTCTGTTTAGAGTTTTGATTTCTTCTTGTTTCAACCTTGGGAGGTTATGTGGTAAGTATCAGAAAGTCCTCCATTTCCTTTAGGTTTTCTAGCTTATTTGCATACAAGTGTTCATAGTAATCTCTGATAATCTTCGAATTTCTTCATGGTCAGTTGTGACTTTGCCTTTTGCATGTCTAATTGTGTTCAGTTGGACATTTTCTCTCTTTTTTTTTAGTCAATATGGCCGGTAACCCATCAATCTTGTATATTTTCTGAAGGAACTAGTTTTTTTTCTTGCTGATCCTTTCTATGATGTGCTTGCCTTCTATATCCTACAATTGTGATTTTATCTTGATGATCTGGAATCTTCTGCTGAAGTTAAGATTTAGGCAATCTAGTCTTTCTATCTCCCTTAGGTGTGACATTAAGCTGTTTACTTATGATTTTTCTGTTTTCTTGATTTGTACATACAGTGCTATGAATTTCCCTCTTAACACTGATTTCATGGCATCCCAGAGATTCTGATAAGCTGTGTCTTTGTTTTCATTTGTTTCCAGGAATCTTTTTATTTCTGTCTTGATTTCTGTGTTGACCCAGAAGTCATTCAATAGCATGTTGTTTAGGGTCCATGTCTCTGTGTGTTTTGAGGCAATCATTTTGGTGGTAATATTTATTTTTATTCCTCTGAGATCTGAGAACATACATGGTACTATTTCAAACTTCTGAACTTTGTTCATGCTTGATTTATGTCTGAGAATGTGATTGATCTTGGAGTATGTTCCATGTGCTGATGAATAGAGTGCATACTCTGTAGATGTTGGGTAGAGTGTTCTATAGATGTCTATTGCATCCACTTAGTAGAGTGTCAAGTTAAGGTTATGGATCTCCTTGATGATTTTTTTGCCTCGATGATCTATCTAGAGTTATATTATTGGGGTTTTTAGCTCTCCAGCTATGACTGTGTGACAGTCAATGTCTTCTCTTAGATTACTAACTTTTTACTTTTGTTGATATGAGGACTGCTTTTTCTGATACCAGAATAATCACACCTGCCCTTTTCTGTTTTCCGTCCACCTGAAAGGTCATTTTCCAGACCCCAGATGTGAGCCTGTGATTGTCTTTTGCAATGAGATGAGTGTCCTGGAGGCAGCGGATTGTTGGATCTTGTTTCTTTATCTAGTTTCTCACTTTATATCTCCTCAGTGGTACATTTAGATCATTCATTGAAATTAATTATTAAAATATGAGAGCTATTGGGGGCTGCTTTTTTTTTCCTTTTTACTTTTGTATTTATATATGTTTGTGTTTTCATTTTTTGTGAGTGCTGTGTCTGTTAACTCTATGTTTGCCTATACTTTTGTGATGGGTATGATTGTTCTTCTTTTTTCTTTTTCCTGTGTTCAACAACACTTGTGCATCTCCTAAAGGCCTGGTCTAGAGATAACATATTCTCTTAGGGATTGGATGTCTGGGAAGTATTTTGGTTCTCCACTACTAATGAAGTTTAGCTCGGAGTGGTAGGAAATTGCTTATCTTTAGGAATGTTAAAAATTTGACTCCAGCCCCTTCTGGTTTGTAGTGTTTCTGCAGATAAGTCTGGAGCGATTCTGATGGGTCTTCCCCATGAGGTAGTCTTACTCTCCTGCTGCCTTTAGGATTTGCTCTTTAATGCTTACTTTATGGAGGTGGATTACTATGTTTCTTGGGGATGGTCTTCTCATATGATACCTTGCAGAGTTTCTCTGAATCTATTGTGCTTGGATGGTCATCTCTCTAGTGAGGTGTGGGACAGTTTCTTCAATGGCCTCCTGAAATGCTTGTTCCATGGTATTCTCAGTTTCCCTTTCTGCATCAGGAATACTAAGCAGGCATAGATATTGACCTGATTTTTTGCAATAGTTCCACATTTCTTGGCAGTTTTGCTTCTTTTTGTGCTTTTTTTCTATTTTGACAGACTGAGTTAATTCCATATTTTGGTCTGCAAGTTCTGAGACTATTTCCTTTGTCTGGCTGACCCTGCTTTCTATGATTGCTACTGTGTTCTTAGTTTTCAGGATAAAGTTATTTGTTCTCATTATTTCAGATTAGGCTTCTCTGAAATTGTACAACTCTACTTGTACTTCCTGTACAACTTTAGTGAGTTGTACTTCTATTTTCTCTTGGTTCCTGTTCACTTTTGCCCTCCAATCTCTGATTTCTGCAGGTGTCATCTGGTGCAGGTCATTCTGGGATTTTCGATCATTTGTGCTCTGATAGCTGCTTTTTCAAATGCTGACTCTGAGGGTTGCTTGTATTTTTCATTGATTTTTTATTTGTGACAGACCTCTCTTCCCTCTGCATTATTTCTCCTGAATTGTTGTTGCTCTGAAGCTGTTCAATGACTCTCTAATCTGGGACACTTTCTGTGGTTCAGAGTAGAACACACAGTGAGAAAAGGAGGGGCATTCACTTCTGCTCCTTGCTCCACTCTGTGACAGGTTTCTGTCACTGCAGATTTTCTCTCCCACTGCTAAACTCGTCAGAACAACTTTAAGCCCTGATGATAGCACTGCAGTGATCACGTGGGAAGATGGGCTCACCATCTGCTATCTACAGTTTGCAGTCCAGGAGCCTTCCCAATAAGAAAGCCTTCAGGTTTCTTTCATGTCGCTCCCTCTCTGTTCAAGTCCACACTCTGCTCTTGAAAAAGAGAATGTTCCCAGACACAAGGGAAGTGGAGGGGATCCGCCCTATAGGCATCCAGGGCTTGGAGTTGATTCTTTCTGATATGGCTAGTCAGATGGTCAGTAGCTTTTGGTGACATGTGCCAGCCAGGTCCACTTTGCAGGCAGGTTTTCCCTGCCTGAAAACTGGCCACCATGGTGACTGGCATGCAAGCTTTATTCTCCATTCCACTTAGGGGGTTGCCTGCCACTGTGCCTTGACCAGGACTCTCCCCCAGGTGGGGACGATTACTTATGCACAGCTGAGAGGAGTTGAACTGATCCAAAGCATCTTAGAATCTCTCATCCACTCCTCTTCACTAGGCAGGAGTTCAGTTCCTGTGCAAGCCTGGAGCACAGCAGATGATGAGTTGCCTGGATTTCCTCATCTGCTTTCACTTTCTGGTCTCTGTGTGTTCAATAAGACCATTTTTAGGTTTATTGTATTTCAACCACTCAAAAGTATTCAGAGTGTCTCTGCCTATTGGTGGCCGAGTCCCTACTATCTATGTTGCTCTGTGAGAGAGGCGCCAGTCTGCTACTCCATGGTGGCCATCTTGGGTCCTCTTATATATAACTTTTTTTTTTTTATTTTTGAGTTGGAGTCTCACTCTGTCACCCAGAATGGAGTGCAGTGGCCGCTCCCGGCCACCGGCGCCTCGACCTGCTGGGCTCCGGCGATCCTTCCACCTCAGCCTTCCAAGTAGCCAGAATTACAGGCATGCGCTACCTCGCCCAGCTGATCTTTTGATTTATTGTAGAGATGAGGTCTCGCTGCCCAGGCAGGTCTCGAACCCGCGGGCTCAGGCAATCCACTCACCTCAGCCTCCCAAGGTGCGGGATTACAGGCTGAGCCACTGAGCCCAGCTACATGTAACATTTTTAATGGTCATAGTTGGCATGATTTTTTTTTTTCGCATGAAGCATTTCCTTTCCCCTTTTGCATTCCTTGTAGTAAGGTCTGCTAGAGTTCAATTCTTTCATCTTTTATCTTTCAATTTTCATCTCTCATTTCTATCTAAAATGTCTGTCATTTTCACCTCCAAAAGCAGTTTGAATCTGCCCAAATCTCTTGATTACCCTGTCCCTGATTATATGGACTTCTTCCTTATGGTTCAATGTGTCCTCTCTTCTTTTTTTTTTCTTTTTTTTTTTTGAGTTGGAGTCTCACTCTGTCGCCCAGACTGGAGTGCAGTGGCCTCTCCCAGCCACCGCAGCCTCGACCTGCTGGGCTCTGGTGATCCTTCCAGGCTCAGCCTTCCGAGTAGCCAGAATTACAGGTGCGCGCTAACATGCCCGGCTAATTTTTTTATTTGTTGTAGAAATGAGGTCTCGCTGCCCAGGCAGGTCTCGAACCCGCGGGCTCAGGCAATCCACTCACCTCAGCCTCCCAAGGTGCGGGATTACAGGCTGAGCCACTGAGCCCAGCTACATGTAACATTTTTAATGGTCATAGTTGGCATGATTTTTTTTTTTCGCATGAAGCATTTCCTTTCCCCTTTTGCATTCCTTGTAGTAAGGTCTGCTAGAGTTCAATTCTTTCATCTTTTATCTTTCAATTTTCATCTCTCATTTCTATCTAAAATGTCTGTCATTTTCACCTCCAAAAGCAGTTTGAATCTGCCCAAATCTCTTGATTACCCTGTCCCTGATTATATGGACTTCTTCCTTATGGTTCAATGTGTCCTCTCTTCTTTTTTTTTTCTTTTTTTTTTTTGAGTTGGAGTCTCACTCTGTCGCCCAGACTGGAGTGCAGTGGCCTCTCCCAGCCACCGCAGCCTCGACCTGCTGGGCTCTGGTGATCCTTCCAGGCTCAGCCTTCCGAGTAGCCAGAATTACAGGTGCGCGCTAACATGCCCGGCTAATTTTTTTATTTGTTGTAGAAATGAGGTCTCGCTGCCCAGGCAGGTCTCGAACCCGCGGGCTCAGGCAATCCACTCACCTCAGCCTCCCAAGGTGCGGGATTACAGGCTGAGCCACTGAGCCCAGCTACATGTAACATTTTTAATGGTCATAGTTGGCATGATTTTTTTTTTTCGCATGAAGCATTTCCTTTCCCCTTTTGCATTCCTTGTAGTAAGGTCTGCTAGAGTTCAATTCTTTCATCTTTTATCTTTCAATTTTCATCTCTCATTTCTATCTAAAATGTCTGTCATTTTCACCTCCAAAAGCAGTTTGAATCTGCCCAAATCTCTTGATTACCCTGTCCCTGATTATATGGACTTCTTCCTTATGGTTCAATGTGTCCTCTCTTCTTTTTTTTTTCTTTTTTTTTTTTGAGTTGGAGTCTCACTCTGTCGCCCAGACTGGAGTGCAGTGGCCTCTCCCAGCCACCGCAGCCTCGACCTGCTGGGCTCTGGTGATCCTTCCAGGCTCAGCCTTCCGAGTAGCCAGAATTACAGGTGCGCGCTAACATGCCCGGCTAATTTTTTTATTTGTTGTAGAAATGAGGTCTCGCTGCCCAGGCAGGTCTCGAACCCGCGGGCTCAGGCAATCCACTCACCTCAGTCTCCAAAAGGCGCAGGATTACAGGCTGAGCCACCAATCCCGGCTAATGTCCTCTCTTCTTATAAGCATAACGGCCACTGGATTTAGAGTCCACTCTAGTCCAGCATGACCTCCTCTTAACTTAATGAACTGCAAAGATGCTATTTCCAAATAAAGTCACATTTTGAAGTTTTAGGTGCACATCAATTTGGGAAGACACTATTCAACATACTACATATTTATTTTACACTTTTAGAATGCAATAATTACTATTTTCATAGAAAATCAGCATATATGTATGTACACACACACACAGAGTGAATTGTACATTGTACATGCATTAAAGAATTGCACTCCCCAATTCAGGTCATACAATGATCAGCTAATAAGGCAGTTTTCCCAGCCAAAATTTTTATAACATATATGTATTATCTCTTGCTGATGGTGTTCTTTCTGTTGTACTGTTTTACATTCCACAAATGACTCAAAATTGTTTCTGTGAAGTATAAGATAGTAAGTTATGAATGAATGTGTTAAAACTCAAGAGTAGCATCATAGACACAAATATGTAGTCAAACAAGACTCTTGGTTTAATATAAAATGTGATTCTATTGGTGTTAGGTCAATTAAATCTAAAAATATGCTTATTTTTCAACAAAGACAAAATTGCAAATTGGAAATAAGAAGATAAATATCTGAAAATGGTATTTCATTTTCCTAGTAATACATTTTCCCCTAGTCCCTCATCAATAATGGTAGCAAAAAACATTTCACTTTCTTAGCAAATATATAAGAAGTAGGTAAAACTAAATATAACGTAAATGGTAAATAATTTTTTTAAGAAACCAAAAAATATCTTGCCAAAGTCCTCCTATAAAATAGCATTATTATAGAATTTCTGTAACATTAGCATAATATAATGAGGGAAAACAATAACTCTTGCATGTGCTGGCTAGCCAGCATGTTGGTTGCTTCTCAGGATCACTAATGGGCAAAGGTAAAATCTTTCCTAGCATTTTATTATTTATTCAAAGTACACACACACACACACACGCGCGCGCGCGCGCGCACACAAACACACACACATACACTGACAAAAATGTTTCTGTTTGTTACTGAATAGCTAGTCTACAAGAGACAAAGTATTTTTTAATAATGTTTTTCACTCTATAGTGCATCCTGTAAAAGTATGTTGGGATCAGTATAGATGAGCATAACAAGGAATGGAGCTAATAAGTGTATTTCAAGAGGAATTCTTATACAACTTTATTCAGAGAAAATAGTAAATGGTTACCAATGTGACTTCTGACTTTAATTAAATGTGGAATAATACAGTGAAAATTCATAATCTATTCAAATTGTGGTAGTGACCACAATTTTTTCTATGTGCTATGGGAAGAAATGTAACAAATGTAACAGATTTTACTTCTCTCAGTGCAGAACATAAACTGTCAAGGGAAAGGTGCTCAAATGAATTTTCAAAATAAGAAGCAGACTTTTATAAAACTTTTTAGAAGACTTATTTTATAAGATTTGTAAGATTTTATTATTTATAAAATGTATAATTTTTATTGGAAAATATAGTTTATTTAGATAGTAAATTAGAGAGAGAGTAGATTCACCTCCCCAAGGTAGTGGAGGGAACCAAAGCTAAGAAACATGAAAGCCATAATTCAAAGAGCCTTGTAGACACACAAAGCAATAGCAGTAAAATTTTTAGCTACTTTTCTTTTCTTTTGAGTTGGCTTACTCTGTCACTCAGACTGGAGTGCCATGGCACACTCACAGCCACTCTAGCGTCGACCTGTGGGCTCAGACAATACTTCCACCTCAGCCTTCCAAGTAGCTATTAGCTACTTTTCTAAGTGACATACATGCCTTAGTATTTGGAATAATGACTAAAAAATGGTAATCTTTAAAGCTGAGTTTGGGAGAACTATTTTTTAAATACCCACTTATAGTGCAACTTGCTGAGACATTGACTTGTTTTCCCAAATTGATGAGATTTACACTGTCAGAGAAATTAATTAATGATATATTACTCCTGAGAATAATCAGCCCCACATGCAAGTGATACAGTGGAACAATAAGAAATTCCTTCTCCAGTTGCATGAGTCAGGGACTCTCTTCTCTTACTAGCAGATTGATGGGTATTTCATGTGGAATATTTATCTACTTACTTTCCAGTGGTTGTCAATGTAAATTCTCTTCTTGGTTTCTAGATTCTCAGATTAAATATATAGGAATATCTATCAGAATCTGAAACAATTGTCATCTACTGGATAGATAATTTAGAAATATCAAGGAATCAAGGAATAAGACAAGGGTGGTCGACTGGACACATCAGATGCAAGAGTTTACAGTAGAGTAAGGCTGGCTCTCTAAGGTCTGTCTGGAAATAAGCTCAGGTTTTTCAGGTGAACACCTGTGTGTGGTCTATGCAGATGGGCGGGCCACCACCTGAGGGTGATCTATGCAGTGTGGACAGTTCACACCCTGAGGGTGGTCTGCATGGTGTGAGCAGGACATACCCTGAGTGTGGTGTGTTCAGTGTGGTTGGGGCTTACCCAGAGGGAGGTCTGTGCAGTGTGGGCAGAACACACCCCATGAGCTGTTCTGTGAAGTGTGGGCACTCCCTTCTCCCACTCTTTCCAGGCCCAGTCAGAGAGACACTTTTTGGTGCTGGCACCTGTCCTGGCCCAGTTCAAGGAGACAAATTCAGCTTGCCCTCAGGCTGCCATCACTGCCATCTCCCCTCCCAGGAACAGGACAGAATCTGGGTGGCAGAGCACCTGTGTGCAGCCTCAGTGACAGTGGTTCGGCCCACTTGCAGACTGAGGGAGAAACATCAGTCTCAAAGTCTCTTCCCACAGGGCAGCAGCCTGTCTTCCAATTCTGTGCCAGAGAAACAAACTCATTTAGATGGAAGGAGACCAGCTTACACCCCTCAGAGCACCCGGGCCAGAGTTGAGCCCCAGGCTTCCCCTGGTCACCTGACAACCCGCTGATGGGACTCTAAGGCTGGGGATGAAGACACAAGGCCTCCCAGCCAGTCAGTCCCCCTGGTGCTTGTGCTAGAGGGAGAGGAAATCACCTTATTTGGAGGAAAGAACCTGTCCAGCCTCACCAGACTGTGCCATGGAAGTAGTGCCAGCCAGTTTCGTCATAGATAGCCACCCTCACTGTCACCTCTGCCTCTTCCACAGGCGGAGCAGAAGAAGTAGATTGAATAGGAAACAACACAAATTTTCACCCCAATA
The DNA here is from genome assembly GCF_000164805.1 of Carlito syrichta. Taxonomy (NCBI): domain Eukaryota; kingdom Metazoa; phylum Chordata; class Mammalia; order Primates; family Tarsiidae; genus Carlito; species Carlito syrichta. The sequence continues at coordinate 148,939 of NW_007247677.1, read as the reverse complement.
ATAACAACTTTAACAACTAAAAACAACAAAAGAGTAAAATAAAAAGAAAAGAGACTGCCCTCACAAATGAGGAAGAACCAGTGGGAAAAACAAAACAAAACAAAAACCAGCAACTCCCAAAATCAAAATAATATGACACCCACAAAGGTGCTTCTCAGATCTCAAGTAATGGAACCTGTTCAGAATAGCCTGTTAGTGATGACAGATATAGAATCCAGATAATGAATGACAGTAAACAAGATCTGGGAGAAGGTAGAAATATGAATCAACCAGGCCATGAAAAAAGTATAGGAAGTGAAAGCTGACCTGGCTGTTCCAAGAAAGAACCACATTGAACTTCTGGAAATAAAGAATTCTCACCTAGAATCTCAAAACACAATATCAAGCCTTGACAGCAGAATCAATCAGGCAGAGGAAAGAATCTCAGTGTCTGAAGATTGATGTATTAACCACTCTGACAAAAATAAGTAGAAAAGAATTAGCAAATGTGACCAAACCCTACATGTGGTCTGGGATTATGAGACCAAATCTACAGTTGATTGGCATTCTTGAGAAAGAAGGAGAAATTGAGAACATCTTGGAACAAGTCTTCCAAGAAAAGATGCCATCCAAGAAAACTTCCCCTTATCTCACTAGAGAGTCAGCCATGCAGAAACAAGAAATTAGGGAACTTCTGTAAGGTATTACATGAGAAGCCCATTCCCAAGACACATAATAATCAGACTTGCCAGGTGAGCATGAAACAAAAAAATCCTAAAGGCAGCTAGAGAGAGGGGACAGACCACTTACCCAGAGAGGCCTATCAAAACCGCAGTGAGCTTCGCAGCAGAAATCTTATAAGCTGGAGGGATGGGGTCCCCATCCTTAACATCCTTAAAGAAAAGCAATTCCAGCTAAGAATTTCAAACTAAGCCTAATTAATGAAAGAGAATTAAAATCTTTCCCAGATATGCAATCCCTAAGATAATATGCCACTTTCAGACCAGTCTTTCAGGAGATGCTTAAAAATGTTCTAAGCACAGAAATGAAAGAATGGACTCACCCATTGCAAAGGCATAGGCAAGCACAGAGTTTACAAACCATACAAAACAACTACAAAGACTACAATGCAAAGTAGTTTCTAATAACAACATGACAGGAACAAATCCCCACATATCAATAATTAACTTAAATGTCAATGGACTGAATACTCCACTCAAAAGGCCCAGAGCGGTAAATTTGTTAAAGAAACAAGAATCATCTTTCTGCTGCTTTCGGGAAAATCATCTCACTGCAAAAGACACCCACAGGTTCAAGGTAAAGGGCTGGAGAAAGATTTTCCCGGCAAATGAAAAACAGTAGATATTCTTATATTAGATAAAACAAACTTTAAACAACAGAAGTTAAAAAGAACAGTGAAGGGAACAAAATAACAATAAAAGGCTCAAGTTTTCAGCAAGAAATATTTATCTTGAAAGGACACCCATGCAACATAGGAGCACACTGATTTACAAAACATTTGGAATTAATATAAGAGAGGATGTAGACAGCCATACAAAAATAGTCAGAGATTTCGGACAAATCATTAAGGCAGAAAACTAACACAAAAAAATCTGGAACCTTAACATCGGACCACTGAGATCTAATAGACATCTACAGAACACTTCATCCAACAACCATAGAATATACATTATTGTCATCAGCACATGGGACATGCTCTAAGATCGACTGCATACTTGGCCATAAATCAAGCATGAGCAAATTTCAAAAGGTTGAAATTATACCAAGCATCTTCTCAGACCACAGCAGAATAATAACTAATAATACCTCCGACAGGAATCCCCTAAAACACACAAATACACGGAAATTAAACAACATACTTCTGAATGACTTGTAGTAATTTACTGGCTCTGAAGATCTTGAATGGCTTAGAATAGTGAGTATTCTAATAGTGATGTTAATCATCCTAAAATTACCAAAGTGCTATTACTGAACAACACTTTATCACAAATCACTTTTTTGTAAAATTTTTCTATTAATTGAATTCTGAAGGTTATTTTGTTTTAAATAGTGAATAGATACAAACATTTTGATATTTGTGAAAGACATAAAAACAACAATATAATTTTATGTATATCCACCACCCAGTATCAGAAATGGAATATTACTAGTGTTATCCATGTAACTTATTCCTCAATCTGACTCCCTGATTTCCCACACTTGGGGGGTAACCAATAATACAAATTGTTAGTCATATTCTGCTTTTCTTTCTCAGTTTAATACTTGTGTATGTCTGCCTAAAGTTAATATTGTTTCAAATGTAGGTTCTGAAACTAAAAACTGAAATTATACTTTATGTGTTCTTTTTCTGTCATTTGCTTTTTGTTCAATATTATTTTTCTTTATATTTATTCCTGTTGGTGCCAGTTTTGTAGTTTCTTAATTTCTACTACCATGTAGCATTTTATTGTCTGTGGTTGCTATAGTATATTTATATATTGTACTATGGTTTTCAGATTTTCACTAATCTGAACATTTGTGTAAATAGGCACAGAAATGAAATCAAGTTAAGTTAGGAATATTTTCTATTAGCATTGAAGTGTCACAGATATACCCATATTCCCTCTTTTGAAATTCAAGTAACAAGCTATAATAAGGAAAAAACAGTATTTTCTTGCTTCTAAGTGATGTAGGAGAAATATTTATTTTTATTATTCTATTCTATTGCAGAACATACATTTTTCCAGAAAATGTAGCATTTCTTTGGTCCCCACACCAAACCTTTTGTGCTAGCACAGAAAATACTGGACAGCGCTGTTTATAAACTTTGAACCTGAAGAGGTACATATGAAGTGGGATAAATGCCATGGTTGCGTGATAAATTGGCACATTTTCTGTTTTCATTCTGAAACAAACTACAAAACATATTGTTCTTCTAACTTAGAGAGATGTAAAACCAACTTTACTGTGGTATAACACCATGGCGGGCCCAAATGATTTGTTTAAACACACAATAATTGGCATCTGAATGAATAAACTAGACATACTATAGCAAAGCAAACTTACTGATTCTGGCATTTAAAACCTAAACAATGAACTTTTAGTTTTCATTTTTAAATCAATTTTGTTACTTGTTGTATACCTCAAAAGTCAGTTACCAACTGCCTTCTAAATTCTTCTCCAAATCAAGCATATTCACCAACCAGTTCAAACTTCATTCCGTCTTTTCACCAGCAGAAGAGAATAATCTGCAAATTGATGAAATAGAAAGAGATTTCAAAGAACCCCCAACCCTGACTCTTGACATTTAAGTATTTGTGAACTCAAATTCCTGATAAGCAAGTGGGCTATTAGTCTTATCAAATAATATTTGGCAAAGTTGAGATGGAAAAAGACAGCTAAGGATATTTCCAAAAAGGATCCTACAGCAGGCCACTGAGTATCTTTTCAAATTTATATTTAAAAAGTATGCCTTGATTTATTCTCATTTGAGTGTTCTCTATACTGTAATTTAATATTCTTATCCCTTTATAATTGTCTATTTTCAGAATATGTGCTTAAACTAATTTCTTTTGTAGATTTTCCTATTTTACAAAAAAGAATTTATTTCACTTAAACCTTACTCTTTACTTGCCCTAAACTAGGTTTTTTTCCTGTTGTTTTTGTCTTTTTTTCTCACACAAAACTTGACCAGGTTATTTATTTAACTTTATTTATCTCAAGCCTAATGTGGTAACCATAATTCCCATTCTACATGTCTCATAAATTTTGTTTTGTGCATCATATCAGATGAAATCTAAGAAAACCCTTTATAAAATGTATAAAGTGATATATAAAATAAAAGCAATTTTTACTTATTTCTAGATTTATCACATTCTATCATCAACCTAAGAAAGGGAGCAAAGAATATAATATTCAAAATTATTTTACAATGAACTAATGATACACTATCAATGCCAAACTGACAGACTTCATCTAGAAATCCATATAAATAAAAAAAATGCTTTCCCTTTATAAAGTTTTCAATGAATTGTATCTAAAATTGATCCAATAGTTTTGCAAAATCTATGAATGGCACCTCTCAATAAAAGCAGAATATCTAATTCTGTGGTCTTTAGTGAAGCTCCTTCATTTCACAGATGAGCAACTGGAGGTTTCAAAGTGTTAACTGGCATAACCAATACCCAGTGTCATGGCCGGATCACACTTTTTTCCCAGCTTTCACTGTAGTGCTCTTTCCACTACAGCAACGGGTCATCTGATTGAAAGCCTGACAAAATGGCACTGAAAGTCAGGGAGCAATAAATCTAACTCATCCATGCACATTTCAAAGTTGATGTTTAACTCATTGGCAAATACTTAAGCTAAAGTTGTCTCGATGTAATGTATAGATCTGCTCCCCCAGAACACAGGATCCCTAGATGGGATCAGAACCTTTGAGCAAATTTGAAGTTTAACATTTGAAGCTTAACATAACTTCAAGTCTAAGCATAAAATCCTAACATTTGCTCCATGCACTTTGCTAAGTTCTTCTTGCCAGACGGAACTGTCAACATGGAAAGATACTGACAAATTGTAGGCTAGAAAAAGTTTTATGCATAACAGAATTTTACGAAATTTACCCATAACGTTGACCTGAAGCTACAGAACTCTTCTGAGAAGTTTTAGAAGGCATTTAAACAATATCCTTCATTATGTTTAAATTTTTAATCACACAAAATTTTGCTGCTCTCTTCTGTTTCAGGAAACCTTAACCCTCCAAACAGACTACTAGAGATTTATTAATCTGACACCTGGTTTTAAGATGTAATGAAAATAAAGAAAACACCACACAGATCATGCTACCATTATTGATCGTAGGCTTTGGGGGACAAAAGCCAAAGCTCAGAGGTAGAAAATGTTGCCGACATATCTTCCCATGATAGCCAGTCAAGATCCAGACCAGAATTTTCATCAGTAAAGAATGCTGACCTGGGAAGTATACGGAGGGGGACATGGACCATTTAAAATATCAAGGGCCCACTTACCCTTTATTCTAGCAGTGGTTGAACTAATAAAAGTCAAGGGTTATTGAAAATATATCTTTCTATCACTGATATTTTTCTGTAGCAGTTATCACCACTGGGCCTAAGGGCTTTGACAAAGGAGCTTTTTAACATGAAAGCAGCATGAAGTAAGGCCCAGAGCTGAGCTGGTTGGAGACTCAAACGGTGCTTCTTAAAAATAAGCGTGGAGAGTATTAAGCATCTCTGAGCAGGCCCCTCCTCCCCTCGGGATCACAGATGCTGTCTTTTTCGACTTTTCCTCTTTCCTGAGGATTTGTGGGAAATGTGGCCAAATGAGATAACTCTGCAAATGGCCATTCTGAACCCCTCAAGATGCCCAGTTTTGTGAGAATGGCTCTCAGAGGAAAAGGAGGAGAAGCAGAAAATAGACTCAGAAGAGGAAATGAAAAGTGCAATAATAAAGTCGAGCAGTAATGAGAAATGGAGATTAAATTTCCAGTTTAAACCCTGGTAACTTTCAGTGTATTGCTCAAAAATTCTATCTGCCACTATGAAATAAGAACAATCAAGTTGTCGGTGTTCCAGTTGTTTTTCTATTTCTGCACAGCGATTGAAGGTGGTACATGTCAGTGGAGGCTGATTGGACTCAGCAAATCAGGGGACCAGGGTTAGCCCAAAAAAATTACCAGGGCCAGCCAGTGATTAACAAGTTGGGAAATGTGTCTCCTGCATGACATGGTAGCTTTGTCATATACCAATGGCTCTTCATTTTTCATTTTTTAAAATGTTTAATTAATAGAGCAGAGTTTCTTGGGAAATATTTCCATGCTTTGCATTTTTCTTGTGAACAGATGACCCCTTTAGAATGCCTAAAGTCACCATTATTTCTTTTCTTTCTATTCTTACCATGTTTATCGATACAATATCTTTCTGAAAAATTAAATGCCTGTCGTATAGCAGGTCTGTGATCACATGCCCTGAAATCAGAGAAATCACAAAAAAAGAAACAATAGCAGCCGGGCTTGGTGGCTCAGCCTGTAATCCCGTGCCTTTGGGAGGCTGAGGTGAGTGGATTGCCTGAGCCCGCGGGTTCGAGACCCGCCTGGGCAGCGAGACCTCATCTCTACAATAAATCAAAAAATCAGCCGGTCATGGTAGCGCATGCCTGTAATTCCGGCTACTCGGAAGGCTGAGGCAGAAGGATCGCTGGATCCCAGCAGGTCGAGGCTGCGGTGGCCGGGAGCGGCCACTGCACTCCAGTCTGGGCAACAGAGTGAGACTCCAACTCAAAAAAAAAAAAAAAAAGAAAGAAACAATAGCTGCACACAACACTTGGAAGTGTAGGTTTATTTATCACATGAAATCTATGTCTCTAAACAGAATCAGCTTTAGTTTTTCAAGCAATTGCCTTTTTCAAAAACAAACAATGTCTATTCAATAATCTATGTGAAGCACTTCACACATTAATTACCATAGGCAGTTTGCAATGCTGAATTAAAACATCTCAACAGGAGGGACATATGGAATTCCCTTTCTGAGAGAACATGTCGGTGAGCTGTTAGACAGGAATTCCTATTATTGCCTTCGTACATATTATAGCTATATCAACCTCCTGCTGATATTAATGTAATTCTTAGAATTAAAGATAAAGATGCTTTTAATTTCAGAAACAAATCCTTCACTACTTAAATAACACCACAGGTCTACTATTAAGCTTTTTAACAAAACAGAGTAACTTCATGAAATCAAAGAGTAATAGGCATCCAACTGGGGTACAGACAATTTCATCTACATCTTTCTGTGCAGGCATAGCACAGGAGAATCTTGGGCTTTCCTTTCCATGCCTTATGGATCATATAAATACATCATCCTTATTTGAGGTAAAAACTAATATATATTGATGTGTAAGGTGCTAGGCTTTATGAGCAATATATTTCATATATTTATCTCCTTTAACTCTTGCAATTTCTCAGTGAGGGTGTTATTATCTTTATTTGTGGATAAAGGTAATAAGACCTAGAAAATGTATGGAACTTGCCCAAAGTCATGAAGACAGTAAGGCTCAAGGCAAGTGTAATGCCTCACACTGAGTGCTAAGCTTCCCATGGTGCTGGCTAAATGCTTCCTAGTCACAGTTGACGTCATGAGCAACATAATAGTTAAATCCACTCTTTTCAGTTCTCATAATATGAACTGTTGGGTTTTGTATAAATTAAACATGTTGCATATTTTATATGCAGGAAGCATTGAGAGTTTATCTCTGAATATTTTCAGTTGCTTTTATTTTTCTAAAATGTTTTCTAGTGGTAATTATCAGATTTTAAATGACTCATTTTTATTACAAAAATTATGTCTTAAAGTGTTAATTATTTGCATTAGTAATTTCCACATGAAAACTTAGAATATCTAAAAAATAAAAATTTAAAATGAGACTTTATTAGCATAAGAATAGTAAATATTTTCATATACTAATACATTTCTTTTACACACAGGAATTACTTATTAACTGTACTTTTATATAAGCAACTGAGGTGAAAATTCATATTTGAGCAATAGATTCATTTGAACATAATAATTAACTTTATAAATGATTATCAGTTTAATAATTAAATATTATTTATTTAAAATTTTCTGGTCAAAAATTTACCTGGGTTTTCTTTATTGACAAGTATAACTGTTACATATAAATATCAGCTTATTTTATAAATTTGCTTCCAAATATCTATCCCCCACACACATATTGTAATCTGTTCTCCAAGAACATAAAGCCATTAAAAAACTTTTTTATTATATAAGAGGATTAAAAAAACAGGAAAATATGGTTGACAATATGGGGGAATTCGGTGTTTTTATTCAGTGCTGGTAAGCAACTTGAATCGAGATAATTAGTTAATAGTTATCAAAAATCTTAAAAGCAAATAGGCTTTACCCATCAATTTTACTTCTAAAACACATAATTCTAAAAGGCATGCATAGATTCAAGGATATGAATGTTTATTGTAGATTGCTAATATCATGCTGTAAACAACCTTCAGTAGTCAGTGAGAAAAAAATGTGTATATCAAAAGACACTATCAAAAAACTAAAAATAAACTCACAAAAGGGTGAAAATATTTGCAAATCATATTCTTATTAAAGGCTTAATATCCAGAATATACAAAGAACTTTTACAACTCAACAACAAAAAGACAAGCAACCCAATTCAAAAGCAAGCAAAAGATTTGAATAGACACTTCTCCAGAGAAATTCAAGTAGCTAATAAGCACAAGAAAAGATGTTCAATGTCCTTAGTCTCTATGGAAATGCAAATCAAAGCCACAATATGATACCACTTTACACCCACTAGTAAAACTATTATTAAAAAAGAAAATAACAAATGTTGATGAGGATGTGGAGAAATCGGAAACTTTGTGCATTCCTGGTATAAATAAAAAATACTGCAGCTGCTGTGAAAACAGTTTCTCAAAAAGCTAAACAGAATTACCATGTTACCAAGCAATTCCACCCTTAGGTATATACCCAAAAGAATTGAAAACAACTCAAACAGACACTTGTAAACCAATATTCATAACCTTATCCAGCAACCCAGAATAGCCAAAAGATGAAAGCTACCCAAGGATTCATCAACAGATACATGGATGAACAAAAAGTAGTATATACACAAAAAGGAATATTATTCAGTCATAAAAAAGAATGACGTTTTGATATATATTGCAGCATGAATGAGTCTTTAAACCATAATGCCAAGTGATATAAGAGAGAAAATTCCACTCCACGCATTATCTAGAACAGGCAAATGTATAGATATAGAAAAGATCAGATGTGAACAAGGACTGGAAGAAGAAGAGATTGGGAAGTTATTGCTTGATGAGCACAGTTCCTGTTTGGGTTACAAAAAACGTTCTAGAAACAGATAGTGGTAACGGTTGCATGACATTATGAACATAGTTAATGCCACTGAATTATACACTTAAAAATAGCTAAAATGGCAACTTCTGTTATATCTATTTTAACTACAATATAGAAAGAAAGTTAAAAGTGGGTTAAATAGTCTGGATGCATTTGAAGTATGAATATGCTAACATTAAAATGTTAAAGAAGATATTAAGTGGTTGATAAAGAAAATTGGTACAGAAAACAATAACCCACATATCAGATCATGTAGTATATTCACATTTAAATAAATATGTATGGTGTGTTTTCATGTGAATGAATGTGTGAGTGTGTGTGCACATGCATGCATATATGTCATCAGAGATAGGAATGATAATGATAAATTTGTATACATAGTGAGATTTTAACTAATTGTCTTTTCTGAATTCTGATGTTTTGTTCTGAATTTATTTTAATAAATGGAAATTTTAAAAAGTAAAGTTATTGTCATTTTCAAAAGAATAGAAGTGAAAAAGTGAACAGCACATGGAAAAATAGAACAAGTCAAAAAGGAGGGGAAGGGGAAGAGAGGCAGATGAAACAAAGAGGAGAAGGAAAAGAAAAAAACAAAACATTAAGGCCAGAGTTTTGCTCACAGCTTACCTTAGAGATCAGCATCTTTTGAAAGAAAATTATCATAGCACTCTGAGACACAGAGAAGAAACCAGGCACAGCCAACTTTTGCAGTTACATCTGTTCCCCTGCTATTGAGTGCTTTCCATCCGATCTTTTATCCAGGATATTTGAAGTAAAGATTTCTGTTCAAGAGAACTGCAGGACTCTTCATGGAAAAAGTAAAATTGTGAAATTTTCAAGAAAACAATTCAGCATAAGTGGAACTATACTTATTTCTTCCACTTCGTGCATGTTACATCAATGTGTGTACTAGTGACTTGGAAAAAATGACAAACTTTACTGTGGTGCATTGGTCATTAAGGACTCACTCAAATGTTTTCTGTCCTCCACATGGCAGAATGGCATGTCCTTGTCCCTGAGAAGTTAGAGTAACCACACAGTTTGCCTTGGTTGATGGGATGTGGTGAGCAGGAGGGACACATGCCACTTTCGACTGGTACTTTTAGAGTCAGTGTGCCATCTGCCACATTAACCAATCATGCTTTGATGACAGTGGGAGACTAAGCCTGGGTGCCTGAGAGGTGAGAGCTCAGGCCAACCCCATCCACTTGATCCATGACTGACATGTAGCAAGAGGGAGAAATATAAGAAATTCATTCCGCAAATATTTCTTGAGTGTCTACTTTATACCAGTCCTGGTCTCAGCAAGTATATAAACCCAAGGGACAGAACCCAATTTTGCGGTGTTCACATTTTAACATGGAAAGACACAGAACAAACAGTAAAGGTATTCTGGAAGATGGTAGTGCTATAGCAGGGTAAGTTGGACCAAAAGTGCCAGGAAGAGGATTGTTTGAGCTCAGGAGTTCTAGACTAGCCCGGGAAACATAGTAAGACCCCATCTCTACCAAAAAATATTTTTGCCAGGCGCAATGACTGACACTTCTAATCCCAGCACTTTGGAAGGCAGAGGCAAGAGGATAGCCTGAGTACAAGGGTTCTAGACCAACCTGGGCAACTTGGTGAGACCTTGTTTCTACAATAAATCAAAAAATTAGCTGGGTGTGGTGGTGCATGTCTGTGGTTCCAGTTACTTAGAAGGCTGAGGCAGAAGGATCGCCTGACCCCAGCAGGTGGAGGCTGTGGTGGCCGTGAGCTTGCCACTATACTCCAGGCTGGGTGACCCTGAGACTCCTACTAAAAAAATAAATGAATGAATAAACAAATAAACAAACAAACAGATAAGATCTATACACTTATGTGTATACAAGGAGTATGGTCTAGTGCATTTCCATCTCATCACTGTTTCCTCTGGGCCATGAACTGGGAAGGGTTGTAGAAATCCTAGAGGGATCAAAAGATTGATTCACTTTAAAGATTTGAAAAGAACATTCACAGTGAAATCTGGAGAGGTTTGAAGTTCATCTGCAATGCTGTGAGTGCATGTATGTGTATGGGTATATTTAGATAATGCATATGTCTAGACCAGTCCTATGTACACATACCTATTGTTTCATATACACATCTACCTTTGGATATTGTTAAAGTCACTTGAGATATAATTTCTTGGCTATACACAAGCCAAGAGTTCAGTTACAACAGGCTGTGTCTGCAGTTTACTGAAGTTTTCACCCAGAATTTTGGAACATAAGTTACAGCATGGTCCATTTTCTGATGGAAAGGTAAATGGCATTGTTGTGACTGATCCGAGGGAAATTATACAAGAATGACCTAAGAAATGTGTAAGCCATTTGTTGCTCTAGGCTTACTAACTCTGTGTTAAGTCCAAACCACACATGGATCGAGGAAAAACACTGGAAATTCCTCAGTGGAAGTATGACCCTAGATTCTGCTCTTGGGAGAAGTGGCTCTATATTCTGAAAGAATGATGACATCATTGCGCAATTAGAAACATTTCCAACTATTCAGTAATGCAAATCACAGCTAAAGAACTTGAATCAAAACAACTTCCTTTATCACTAAGGGGTCAAAAAAATAAAAACTGAAAGGGTAAAAGTGGAAGGACCAGAATTTAACAGACAATTCATCCCCTTGTTTGTACAGATTCAGACAATCGCTATTCAACACAAGAGTCAAGGCCAGCTCTGTACACATTCATAACCATTTAAAGTGGGAGGCGGATTAGTTCAATGTATTCAGTAAATTTCTATTTATATCACACTCTGGTGGTGAACGTTTACTCTCAGAGACCAAAACGTAGGAATCACAATACAAACACTTGATAATGCCAAGTATCAGAATTTTAAGCAAAAGAGTATTTTGACTATAAACTGTAGACACCATTATACTTATGTGAGCAACTCAGTTAAACTTGTCCTTTTTTTCTTTCCAAGGTATTCCTGTGGATTAGCCGGAAGAGGTGGTTTGAAGGGCAAAACAGCCATGGAACTGAAGCTTTGTTCTTGGCTATTCATTGCTCAACTGGGAGAAAACCACTACCAGGAGGTCTGCAGTCCCACTCTGCCATACCGTTAAAAATGTCAGCCATAGATCACCTATGACAAGAATGTAATTCTTTGTCTCACCAGGGACAATGTGCAACCTTCTGCTGGAAGTAAGGTGTTTTGTTTCATTTTAGAACTGCCAACAATAGTTGTCTTTTTGGCCTTGCTGTAAACTCTCTTTCGATTTAGTATTCCTGACTTTTTCCTCTAAAAGCTGTGAACATTGTTCCATTTCTGTTGATGTCTATGCTGAATCCTTTCAAAAGTCTGTGGCATGTGTGAACTTCCCCATCAGAACAGTGCCTCTTCCTGTTTGCCCAGAAAACCATATCAAGTATTTTTGCCTTGCTTTAGTCAGCTGAACAGAATAAAATATTAGAATGCAATGATTAAAGAGGCAGGGCAAATGTGTTTTCATTATTGGCTTTCTGCCGAGAAGTATGTATAGTCAGAGTGAACATAGGCAAGCAGTTTTTCTAGGTGATGTGCTGGAAATACATAAATTACATCCTAGTAATAGCTGATATGTACTGTAATCAGAAGATTCATTCTACCACTAGGAAGAGAATATATGCAATCACATACTGCCTCGTATGCCATTTTCTAGATCGCTGACAGTTCTGTGTGTCTCTGTACCTGGACCACAGCAGTGGCTACACAGCAGCACAATGAATCCTCCAGACCCCAAGGTGGGGGGGCATGCTGATTGAATTTCCACTGTACTGCAATGCTTATTAAAAATCAAGACTATCTAAATTATACTCACTTTTATTTCAACTTTTTAAAAATTAAATAAAAGTTAAGCATATGCTGTGTCCTCTCCTATTAAAAATGTATTAAAAGATTTGTAAAGTGTGTGACTACGGTAATGCTATAGATCTACAAATTTTGTTATGGTATGAATTTGGCCCTTTGATACAGACAAAAAGAAACTGCAGCATTTAGTTCCTCTCCCAAACAGTAAAAAAAAAAAACAAAAAAACCTATTATTTTTCAACAGAAAAGAAGAGACAGCTGTAGTTTAAATTACTTTTTAAAAACAGTCTTAAAAGTTGTACTATTTGTATATATGCTATAGATGTAAGCTATCTATATGAGTGCAAATAACAATGTTTATAAAAATAAATGTTTTTCACCTCATTGCAGAAATTCCAATTTAGATATTCACCAACCTGGAGGAGGTCAAATTTCTTCAAACTGTTTCCACATTCTAAGTCACTGCCATTAAGTAAGAGGCTTTACCTCAGTGATAAACTCTCATTTGTGTGTGAGTATATGAGATATATTTTACCTATCTGTGTTTCCTTTTATCATATTTTAAAGGTAATACAGATTTTAGAAAATCAACTTAGAAAATAAATATGAGAAGGATAGATTTCTTAAACCTAAAATTTGTTCTTACAGAGTTGAAAATTGTTTATTTAATTTTATGTGCACTGTTTTTACATGTATTAGGTTTATTCCTTACATACTGATTTGCCTGTGGGCATATGGAGGGCTTCAGTAAACTGCATATAATAAGACAGCTGGAAATTTGCCATAATTCCAGTGACAGTCATTTTCAAAGATGCTTTCTCTGTTAAAAATTTTATAAAAAGTGTGAAGAGACATATTTTCTATCTGTTAGGCTCAAACTGCATTCCTGACCCAACCATGCCAGTAAAATATATGCTGGAAAATATTATGGCATTTGTAATAATGTTTTCAAGTGGAACCTATCCCTGGGGGACATATTTTACGTGTGCTGTAGATATTGGGAAGATAAGCATTCAGGGGGCATGTTACTCACAGTGCAGCTGTCGCCGGGTAATAGAGTACTACAGTACTTGGGCGAAATGATACAGATAGACTTATTTCATTTTCCAGTGGGAACATTTTAAACTGACTTGCTGTTAAGAATCTGTAAATTGTCCAAGCAGGGGAAAAAAGCAGCAAGCCTGATAAAATCATAAATAGCTTTTCCATCATTGCTGAAACTCTAATTTTCTTGCTTATTGCTTGAGTTGATAAAACAAATAAAAGAAGGAATCTCAGAGAGAGACTCCTTTAATATGCAAAATGAATTTCAATGTACTCTCCTGCTGGTATTTTTATGGAAAACCTGACTACATGGTACACATGGAATGTAGAAATCTGCATTTAGATAGAAATATTATAAAATGCATAGTATGGTACAAAGTCGGTCTTTTAATGGAGATGGCAGAGTGCTGCATTATACGGTTGAGTGGAAAGACAGCATGCACACAGGTTCTCACGTCGTCGGTAACCAAGCGCCTGTTTTGCCCAAGAGAGGGCTACATGATTTTGAATCTTTGACAAATATTGATGAGGCAAAAATGTACCAGATGGATAGGCCTTTCTCCAAGTGCTATGTATAGGATATGCTTGCAATGGGTAAATTTTCGTATTTTTTTTTCTCAAATGCTTTTGGAAAATAGCAAAGACTGATTCTGTTGGAAGTCATTCCATTGTACTTAGGTGAACTAGACTGTAAAAGCTGAGTGGTGGCTAATGGTTGTAGTAAAACAACCAAGGTCAGAAATACTTGGCTCTGTTGCCTTAACTGGGTTGTGGGTGACCCCAGTAATTCCAGTGCCTCATAGTTCCGATCTTCTACCAGTAAATGTAAAGATACGGTTGCTGACTATTCCACACGGTTTAAGGAAGACCAGTGAGTTGACATTTGTGTAGCCATTTGGAAACCTCAAATCAGCCTTTCTTTACACTATTAGTTGAATTCAGTATCATCAACCATGTGTAGGAATAGCTATGACGTGAGTGAGAAATGAGCCTGTGGCATAGAGATATATAACCATTAAAACAAAGATAATTAATCAAAAATAACCACAAACAGAAGGGATCATAAAGATTCTGATGCAGTAGGTATAGAAAGACTTTGCAGCAGCAGGAAAGAAATGATACACATTGGTAGGATGAACCCTTGGCTAGGGATGTTCTCTTCTAAAACCTCATGTGTGTGAGGGCAAGGATAAGAGACTGTGATTCCATAGGAACAAGACAGGATGGAGCTGGCAGTGACACAGTTCTGGAAGTTGGAAGTCTGTGGACAAAGGATGCCTGAATACAGCTGGAACTGAAGTCTGTAGGGGCTGAAGCTGGAGAGCTAAGTTTATGCAGTTGGAAAGCCCCCAAAGGCCCAGGAGCTACCCTATTGAAGGGAGACTCCAGGTGGGGCAAGAAACAGAAGACCAGACTGGAAATCTGTGGGACAGGCAGTGAGAGGCTCAGAGGTCGCTCCCCACAACAGAGGTGTGAGGCTGGCCACTCAGGATAGAGCCTGAGGGATGATCTGAAACACAGAACCTGCCGGCATTGGGAGGATTTTATTGAAAACTACAAGTAGGTAAAACTCTACAAATGATAAAATTCTTATGGAACTAAGTCTTCATTTTCCATGGGAAACACTCAATAATTACTCTGAAATTAAAATTTTTTTAAAAAACATATTATAGAATTATTTGGAAATATTGCAACTACCAGAAAAGTTTTAACAAAAATACCTAAAAGAGGGAAGAGCTATGGTGTACAGAGTTGCAGGAGGGAGTGCTGGGAGCAGTGCAGTACTCTGTTTCTCTATAAGCTTGCAGAATTATTTGACTTGAAAACCATCTGCATGCATAATTTTATAAACAAAAATTAAATTAAAATAAAGAATTGATGACGATGTTTATATAAGGAATGCACACACACTAAGCCAAGAACAGACGAAAGAATACCATGTTGATATATGTGGCAATGAACACTGTTTATTTAAACTCAGAATCTAAAAGATATGGCAAGATACTCTAGTAAACAAAGTGCAAATAAATCTCCTCATGGTTAAAAAGTGTATTTTTCTTGCCATTGTACTTTTTTTTAACATTCTTTTTGTTAACACTCTAGGGAATTTATTTACTTATTTTTAAAATGCCTCTTCCAAACCTCTTCTTAGAATTGGATATGCTCGGCCAAGCCTATAATCCCAGCACTTTGGGAGGATGAGGCGAGAGGATTGCCTGAACCCGCGGGTTCAAGACCAGCCTGGGTGACATGGTGAGACCTCATCTCTACAATAAATCAAAAAATTATCTGGGCATGGTAGTGCGCGCCTGTAGTTCTGGTTATTTGGAAGGCTGAGATGGAGGGATCGACGGAGCCCAGCAGGTCGAGGCCGCAGTGGGTAGGAGTATGGCACTCCAGTATGGACTTGGGAGTAAGACTCCAACTCAAAAAAAAAAAAAAAAGAATTGAACATCCTCTGAATGAGTTGACTTAACTTTGGGTTTGCCACTTTACTCAGCTTTAAAACAATGAAAAGAAATCATGGCATAAAAGACAATTTTAGCTCAAGTACAACACATGGTAGGGTTCACATTCATCATATAAGCAAATATGTTAACAGAACAGTACACTACAGTTATATACCAAAAATTAAAAGGTAACCTAATTAAGTATAAGAGATAAAGTTTGTTTTCACTGACTTTTTTGTTTTTTTTGAGTTGGAGTCTCACTCTGTCGCCCAGACTGGAGTGCAGTGGCCGCTCCCGGCCACCGCAGCCTCGACCTGCTGGGCTCCGGCGATCCTTCCACCTCAGCCTTCCAAGTAGCTGGAACTACAGGCGCGTGCTACCACTCCCGGCTAATTTTTTTTTAATTTATCGTAGAGATGAGGTCTTGCCAAGTTGTCCAGGGGGCTCTCGAACCCGCGGGCTCAGGCAATCCACTCACCTCAGCCTCCCAAGGCGCGGGATTACAGGCTGAACCACCGAGCCCGGCTTCACTGACTTTTTAATAAAGCTTAAAATAAATGGGATAATTTTATAAGGTAACTTAAAATGACAGCATTTTTCAAATTCCCATCTTTTGGGAAATATGGTATAGTCTTGGATCATTTTGACTGAAAAAGGAACTATTACAGAAGTACTGCAATCTTTTTTTAGTAGCCAAATATCATAGGAATGTTTTTCACTGGCAGTCAAATGCAGGTTTGCCATCGCTTCATTTTAATATAACCAATTTTAAATTTAATTAACACTTAAGTGTCTTTGACTATTCCAAATGCATCTTCCTGTAAAAAGTCTCCAGAAGTAGTTGAGGGCACATTCATATTCATTGTGTCACTGCATCCTATCACTGAAAGTAATGAGGATGCTGGGAGACACGTCTTAGACTTGCTATAGAGCTCTGATCCTCCCGAGGTTAATGGAAGGCTCCACGCTAGGTGGATTATCAGATGTAGTACCCTGCCACAGTTGGGTAGCCATTGACTGGGAGCCACATCTAGACACTATTGGCTCATGGCTACCAACTTTAAGTATGGCACTCAAGCATTGTCTACTTTACTAAGGCTGAATGTTACTAACTTAAAGAACAGCTATTTTTTTTTCTCCTGTTGCTTTCTCTAATCAGGAAAAACAAATGGAGTCCTTTCTTCTATTGAAATGCTATCATTAGGAAACAACAGCCATAAAGTTGTGTATGTTTGAAACACTCCGAATTTGCAAAAGGAAATTTGAAAGAACCACTAATATAAAGGCATACAACATAAAAACAATCTTCATTAGCTGGTTCTATTCTTTAGATATGAATTAATTGACAATCATGTTAAGCATACAAAATGCACTCCAAGGATTTTGAGGTTATTAAAACAAAAAATAAATAAACATTGTTAAAGACTTATGAAACATATTATAAAATCGAATGATAAAGCATCCTCACGAATCTTTGACTCTGTATATACTCCTAGCCATGCTTCGAGGAGTAAATCACAGTGTCACTCATATATCTATCCAGAGAAAAGGAAGGGAATAAATGGCATATGGACCAGGTTTAATATTATAGGCATTTGCAACTGAACAGCGTGACTTCCAGTTTAAACACTCAAGCTTCCCTCTCAGAGTTCATTATATCACCTAGATTCTTCACTAAATTGCTGAGCATGCTGGTACCAAACACTGTCTTCATCTATTATTAGAATCTGGTTTACCCCAATTGTCACTGGGTTTTACTTTATTAAGGAAAGCACACTGGGTGTCCATTCTTCCACCATTCATGCTAAAACAATAGCATACAATGCTCTGGAATGTCCTACATTACCCCCAACATAAGTAGATATTAGAATAATAAAACTTCTGTTTTCAGAGAATCTCAGAACCTTTCATTTCTTCTATGGACATAATTTCTCTCATAGCCTGTCACAGGTTTTCTTTTAAATGTCTAGGTTCATTAGTATCAGGATGGGTCTTTAGATGTAATCTAATACATTTTTTTTAAAAGCCAAAGCTCTTTAACCTATTTCATTACATTTTTTTTCCTGTTAATGCAGAAGTGCAGTAATTATTAGGACTGTGAAGGATTAATGATTGATAATTTTCCAAGTTACTATTGGCAAGCTGTAGTCAGAGGCCTGTGTTATTGTTATTCATTCCTGCTCTCTGGGATATTGAATGTAAGCAAACTTGCTTTCCTTCCCTCTGTTTAATGGGCTGGAAGGTATTGACCTGGACCGACAGCCTGCTCATTTCCCTGATTGATGTATTTTCACTTAAATTGTGTAGATTTTTTTGGTAGAGTGTGCTGATGTTGAGAGTAGATTTAAAGGAGGCCTGACATATTATTAATCTTTCAGCTCATATTTTAGGTTATAGGAACATAGTAAAAATCACTATAATGGAGAGAAATAACATTTACTTCCCCAATGCAGTTCTATATTCCAGAGCAATTCTAAGGGGGTTGGTAGCTTTTTAAATAGATTTCTGTTATGTTATTATGACAATGAGTCAACTAGCATATTTCAATATCTATGGGTAATCCATGAAAATTAACTCTTTTTAACATGTATATTAAACAAATTCTTAAAATCTCAATTTTATCAAAGTTTGGATTTTGTCTTGTAAGCCAGAGGGAACTATAAATATTTTGTTTTTATTTTGTTAAAGCAAGGTAGGTATATTACTAAATCTATTTTTAAAAATTATGATGCTGCTTGCCCCATAAGTGATGGATTGGAGTATAAGAGACTCTGAAGGCAGAGAGACCAGCCAGGAAGCTATTACAGTGTTCCAGGTGAGAGGTGGAGAGTGATGCTGAAAAATGAGAGATATTGACCTATGTCAGCGGCTGTGGAGAAGCAGAGAAGGGTTTGGTTGAAAAGGAACTTGGAATCATAGAAATCAAATTTCTATTTGCCCATGAGTTTATGTGAATGGGGCAGGGGCAGGAGCTGAAAAGGAAAAGCTAAGGAGAGAAAAATGGATGTTAAAGGTGATTCCGATCACTCTGAGGCAGCTGAAGGAAGGATGATCCACAACAGACATTGCACCAAATGTTACTGATGACTCTCTGGTCTTTTAAGAGAGGTGTGTGTGTGTCAGTATGTGTGTGTGTGTGTGTGTGTGTGTGTGTGTGTGTGTGTGTGTGTTTTCCACTTGCAAACACAAGTGCATAAAATAAATCATCATTGCTGGGGTACATCTCTGTGTCAAGAACTGTGGAGAAACGAGAACACAAAATTGTTTGCGGCATGTTTTGTCCTTAAAAAAAAAAAGCCTGTACTGCAATAAAGGAGATAGATACATAAAAACGATAATCTCAAAATGATTTTTCTATGATACATAGTTTTCTCACCAAGTTTTTAGTCACAGATAGAACAAGAAAATTGCTTAATCTAAATGTACCCCATAAAAATAGAAGACATCAAGTAAAAGGACTTCCTCCTTCTCTCTGATCTCTCCACCCTTCACCACTGTCATTAATATTTGGCTTACATAGTTCCAAAACATTTTCCTGCTCCAAGCCAATGTTTTTTAAAAGGAGGAATTTTGAGGCTAAGCATTAACAATACACCCAGAGACTTTCCCAACTCAATTAATCACAACTCCACCTAAACCTCATGGTCACCACCTTGTTTTAGGGCCTGTTGGCATAAAACCGTATTACTAATCTCTTCTAGTGAGCGTACGCTTAAATTATTTTTTAATAAAATTGCCAAACCAGATTATTTCCTATGCCTTCTAACCATTTCTTAGGCATCAACAATATGTCTGATTTTATTACTAGGCCAATTTTCCCAACCCAGTCCCAGGTATGAGCTCCACGCTCTCTCAGATACCCATTTGTGGACCTTCGCCATTTGGGTTAACACATCAATGCATTATAACAGAAAGCACATTGATCCTGTGCCTTAGGCGGGGTGAGCTATATAATTCTTTTTCTGTGCTACTTAACCTTTAGGAATGTTTGCCGCCCACATAGCACTTTTCAGCAAAAAACACCTCCCATTTACAGCTTGATGTGCTTCAACAATCTACAGCAGAAGCACTGCAAATGAATTTAAAGGGTGGCTAACATTTTTTTAATATGTACAAAGGGAATGCCTTGAATTCTAATATTCTATATGTTTTAGAGAGAACATTTTTCTCCCTACACAAGTGCAAATATCATCAATAGTCGTTCATAAAACAGATTTAAGTTTTGTGCAAATCTCCACATACTTATATGCTTACAAAAGACACAATGATTAACCTTTCTAAAGAGTTCATCTCCAAACACGGCCAAGTGTTTGCAGTTTTTTACTGCAATATATAACTTCAAGAAATCTAAGACCCCTAAAATGAAAATATCAAATTACCCACATTATTTCTTTTTGTATTACTAATGTCATCCTTCCCTGTTAATAATTTAGAAAATATTTCCAATAAAGTTTATAAAAGACCAAGTATCCAACAAAAATTATAAATAATCATGTACAAAATGTTAAAGCCCATTCAATATTTTATGCATCAAAAATAACAAAATAGTCTGTGTATATTCTATCCTGTTGTGCAATGTTTCTCTTTCATTAAAATTTATTTACTGAACTTCTAAAAGTATTAATATATTGTGGAAGGTAAAAACCTATCATATCTTATTAGAATATTTAATCTAGGTCCATAGCTGAAAGTAATGTCATAAGAAACAATGTAATTCATTATACAAAATCTCTAAACTTTAATAAGAAGGAATTTTATATAGACCAAACATTATAGTCTTAATTGTCTAACATTATGGTTTGTTGGACTGTTTTGCTGTACTGTTTTAAATGTCCCATTTATTAGGTTTGGCTTTAAAATATTTTTACAGCCCAGTACAGTTTAAAGTTGGAAATGATATTTTTTAAAGTAAAATGAAAGAAAAATTGATTGCAGATATCTCTCATGCAACAGCTTTTTAAAAATTCATTAAATACTCTCAACATTATTTCATGATTATAGCTAATTATACTCTTCTTTCTTCTTCTCCATTCAAAGTTTGCCACTTAAATAATCTGCTATTGATGTTTTTATTAAAATAAATTGTTGTTCTCTCATTTTTAGCACTTTTTAGTTCCTTTCAAGTGTTTCTATGACTGTGATAATTTTTCTATCAGAAATAATCTGATTCAATTTTATTTTAGTAAAAAGTTTTGTTTTTTAACTCACTAGAAGAGGTTTATTAACACAGGCTTATGCAAATAGGCACTAAAGAAATCGACAACCTTGCAAACACTTGCAATAGAAAAGCAGACAGGAATTTAAAATGTTAAACCTAAACCAGAGCTATGTATTTTCATAAGTTAAACTATTCCTGGTTTCATATACAGCAAAAGTGAGAATAGAGCAGTCAGTCTGTGGAAAGGCAGTTTGTATTCAGCATCTCAGTACTTACCAGATGTTTCCTAATGTCTCAAGCACTAAAGAACTTTTGACCGGTCAAAAATTGTATTATCTTATGTTGGTTTTTTTGCATGCAGTAATTTACATAGAGGAACACAAATATATTTAATATACAATTTTGGAAAAATTGCATATCCTACAATCATGTAGTCGACATCCCTACCAAGACATAAGGCATTTCCATCTCACCAGGAAGATCCTCCATAATAACGTCAAATAATTTTAAGTAACATTCTAAATGTTTTAAAAATGTGTCAAATTCAAGTAAAACAGACAACTATATACTACATACAAAAGATGGTTCTATGTAACCTAAAATATGAAATAAGCAAACTGGCAATGACATATCACATTAATGGAATGAAAGATAGAGTATCCCATATAAGTATTTTTCAACTTTCAATATCTAGTTCTGGCATCTGGTGGCTAGAAACCAGGGATTCTTCTAAACATCTTGCAATGCGCAGGACAGGCCCTACCCCATCCCCCAGCAAACTGTCTTCTTGCCTAAAATGCCAATGATGCCAATGAAGAGGAGATCTGATTCATATCGAATTCAATGCCTAAGAACAGAAATTATACAAAGAAAATGTCAATAATATTCTAATCTTTAGAACATATACTGTAGTCTCTAAATGAAGTGCAGTTTCAAACTCTCTAAAAATGTAATCTCTCTCCTTTAAATGAGTACTTTGGAGTGAAATTAGAGAATACAAAACGAACAGGAAAATTATTTTTTAAAATTCTGTATATCAGCAGAAGAAAAAACTACTTGAATGTCCAGATGAAAAAGAAACAAAAAAAAGCTAATTGAGTACAAATAAACTAGAAAAGAAACAAATATAAATATACCTAAGGCAGTGAGAAAAAGTGAAATTCACAAAGATGAAGGTAAAATTAATAATTTATGGAAAAACACAAGGTTGCTTACTCTTACCCCTCCTGTTCAACATTGTGTTGGAAGTCCTAGCTAGGGCAATTAGAGAAGAGAAGGAAATCAGAGGTACCCAAATAGGAAAAGAGGAAGTCAAGTTATCCCTCTTTGCTGATGATATGATCCTATACCTTGAAAATTGAAGAGAATCTGTCAAAAACCTGCTTGCACTGATAAAGGGCTTTGGCAAAGTCTCTGCATACAAAATAAATGTGCAAAAGACAGTTTCATTCCTATACACCAATAACAAGCAGGCAGAGACCCAAATTAAAAGCACAATCCCATTCACAATAGCCACACAAAAATTGAAATACCTCGGTATCTTCCTAATCAGAAAAGTGAAAGACCTTTACAATGAGAACTAAAAAACACTGCTCAAAGAAATTCAAGAAAACACAAACAAATGGAAACATATTGCATGCTCTTGGATAGGAAGAATCAGTATTGTTAAGATGTTCATCCTACCAAAAGCAATCTACAGATTCAACGCAATACCCATTAAGTTACCAACATCATTCTTCTCAGACCTGGAAATGACAATATAGAAATTCATATGGAAACATAAACGACCACAAATACCCAAAACAATCCTTAGCAAAAGAAACAAAGCAGTAGGTATCACACTTCCAGACTTCAAACTTTACTATAAGGCTACAGTCTTCAAAACAGCCTAGTATTGGTACAAGAACAGGCACATAGACCAATGGAACAGGATAAAGATTCCAGAAGCAAAGCCTCAATTTCTCAACCAACTCATCTTTGACAAAGTCTAACCCAACAACAACAACTGGGGAGAAGAGAACCTATTCAGTAAATGGTGCTGGGAAAACTGGTTTATCACACACAGAAGATTGAAACAGGATCCCTACCTAACACCATACACAAAAATTAACTCTAAATGGATAAAAGACTTAAATGTAAAACCTCCAACTATAAGAATCTTAGAAAACACAGGAGACACCCTTATGGAAATTGAAACTGGCAACCAATTCCTAATCAGAACCCTAAATGCCCAAACCTTAAGAAATAAGAAAGATAAATGGGACCTCATCAAACTAACGAGGTTGTGCAATGCAAAATAAATCATCGAGAGAGCTGGGAGACAGTCCACAGAATGGGAAAAAATATTTGCCAACTGTATATCTGACAAAGGTCTAACATATAGGATCTACAAGTAACTCAAACGTGCCGAAAGGAAAAAAACAAACAGCCCCAGTAAAAAAGTGGGCAAAAGATGTGAATAGACATTTCTAAAAAGAAGATATACAGGCAGCCAACAGACACAAGAAAAAGTGCTCAGTCTCACTCATCATCAGAGAAATGCAAATCAAAATCACACTGAGATACCACTTAACCCCAGTAAGAGTGGCCATCATTAACAAAACAAGCAACAACAGAAGATGGCCAGGATGCAGAGAAAAAGGAATGCTTCTACACTGCTGGTGGGAATGGAAACTAGTGCAACCTCTTTGGAAGACAGTGTGGCAATTTCTAAAAGAACTAGAAACTGACCTTCCATATGACCCAGCAATTCCCCTATTGGGAATATGCCCGAAGGAATTCAAATAATTCTACAAAAAAGATACTTGCACATATATGTTTGTTGCAGCTCTATTCACAATAGCAAAAACATGGAACCAACCATGTTGCCCGTCAAAGCTGGACTGGATGAAAAAAACGTGGTACATATACACAATGGAATATTATGCAGCATAAAGAAGGACAAACATATGGACTTTGCAGCAACTTGGATGGATTGAAAGTCGATCATATGTAGTGATCTATCACAGAAACAAGGAACAGAGTGCCATATGTTCTCACTCATAAGCTGACCTTGACCAATTATAATACTACAAGAAAGCATTTGGCAGTAATGGGAAACTGTCAAGGGAGGGGGGAATGGGATTGGCAAGTTGAAGGAAATGCTAGGGAAGGGAGGGGCACACCTCATCAACAAGGGTACCTGCATAATCAACGTTTGTATACCTAGCCCTGAATTGTACCCCATATCTTTGTAATAAAAAAATGATTTAGAAAATAGAAAAAAACTAATATACAAATTCAAGAGCAGATTATCTGAAAAAGGAAACAAATAAAATTTAAGACTTCTATACAGCATGATTGTTTAAAACTAGAGGATGCAGATGCACACAGAATAAGATATGTTTGCAAATAATGATAAATTGCCAAGAAATGACAATCATTATATGCATATATACGTGTGTGTGTGTATATGTATATATAGCATTCATTCTTTTTTAATTTATTATTAAAATACCGTGATGATTAATATTTTTTTAAAAATAGCATTTCCAGTAAAGTCAGGAAAAAGAAAAGGATGCTCAATATTACTTAGTATTGTCATAGAAGTTCTGAAAAAGACAGAAAAGTGTTATGATGTGTAGAAATTCCAAGTAATATTAGATTCCAGGAATTTCTCATTAATAATTGAAATGCTAGTAAAAATCATATGAAAATTCAGTATCATTATAGTGGTGGATTGCAACAGTAATAAAATGTGGCCAACAAGTCCAAATATGATGATTGAAAAAAATACACTAAATGAAAGCATACTTTCTAAAAACAGGCTTACCAAAAATGCATAGAAATAAATCTGCACATTCAAAATTGTTCTGCGGCACAGAAAAGTCGACCAATACATTTTTTGAAAACCACATTCCTAGGGTCAACATTGTAAAACTGTTATTCTCAAATAAATCTATAATTGTAACTTGAACAATGTAAAAACTTAGTAATGAGAAGGTGTATTTGCATTGTGAAAAACTGATTTCAATAGGTGTGGAAACTAAACACAAACAACCTGCAAAAGTTTCAGAAAGAAGAATGATGTGCAAGCCATGACCTAGAGGATATTAAGACATAATAGAAGTTTAGAATAATTAGAACTGTTTGGTAGAGCTATAGGAAGAAGAAAACAAATCACAATTCACAAAGGTCTTAACAATTTGGTAGATAACAACAAAAAAGTTCTTTTCGGAAGTTCTTTATGAGTCAGTTTGGGATAATAGACTAGCCAGTTATAAACAAATATAAATAAATAAATAGATAAATAAATGTTGTGCCACACTTTACACCAAAGTAATTTTTAAATGGACAGATATTTAAGCAGAAAACAATGGTTACATATGCAAGATAAAATCAACCCATAAAGGAAACACATAAAGAAACTATTTTTCAGAATATGTGTATGCAAAAATGTTCAAATTCAGATTATAGAAATCAAATCATAAAATATTGTTAGAATATACAAATTATGTGTTTACTATTAAAAAAAGAACTTTTAGCAATCAGTAAATAAGTAATCAAAAAAATTGTTTTAAATGGGTAATTCTATGAAGGTAGTTTGAATGGGGGACTATTTATAACAACAAAAAGAAAGCGCTTATAAGTTGAAAGAGTTAAACTTTGCCCTAAACTGAGCCGGCAGTGCCTGGATTGGTGACCTTGCATCTACCTTCACACAGTAACATATACTTTGAATCTGCTGAGTTAGGATAAATGTAAGTGAAGTAAACCAACTTTTAATGTCTTGTGGGATGGCACTTAGGCTGAGAAACAGAGATCTTGGGCCTGCATGATTATAAGAGAAGACATGGGGAATACCAAGGTTGCGATTCCTCTGTGTCAAGGTAAAGTTCTCTGACTCTTCCCCAGGAGATGAACAGCTCATGGTCAGTGAGGGCTGGGTTGAGCGACAAGGACGTTGCATGCAAGGGTGTCTTGTGGGGGTTTTATAATGGAAACTGACCATGGGTGCTGTGTGTGAAAGATGCTTTGTGTGCTGTGTTCATCCAAGATTCTTCCATGGAAGCTGAACCGCACAAAAGCAGTTTAAACTTATTGTGCCTTGTCAGTCTGATTGCCAGTCTGAACTTGTGTTTATTATTAGCATTGGGACATATGTACATTAGGTATTCTCAAATAAAAACGCAAATTTTAAAAAGGTCAAGAAACCATGTTTGCCTATCAGATTGGAAGGAGTTTCATACTGTGGTGAAGATGCAGATAAATGAATATTCTCATGTATATTTTAGAAAGACTCTTTGGTCCTATCTATGATACCAGAAATGAACACATCATTTTTCTAGTCATTTCACTTGGAATAATCCCACAGAATAATGTTTACAGGCATAAACAAAATACATGAGCAGGTATATCCTTTTCAGTATTGTTTGTAATAGAAAACTCTCCATATAAAAGTTTGAAATTAATTAACTTTAGTATTATTACTAAAGTATGCTTTAACCATTATGGGAAATGTATTTAGCAAAATATCACACAAATATTAAAATGATGAGAACAAATTTTGAATATATACATATAGAAAAAACAATACATTATGTGAAAAAGCAAGAAAATTAAAAAATATTTCCATATACCTGTTTTGCTGGAAATTTTCTGTCTGAACATATCACGATGACTGGCTATTTTGAGACATGGGGCTGACTTTTCAGAGTGGCAAGTATATGTCTTTATTCATTTAAAGTCCTTTGAATTTGTGTGTCTTTACTATGTGCATAAGCTTCTTGAATACTAAGCAAATCTTTAAATTTATTCTCAGAGTAAAGGTTATTCTCAGAATTGGAAAGAAAATACTATGTTTGAAAAATACAAGTCCACTGAGACTTAGTCTGTCATATACCCAGCAATCTCTTTATGAAAGTAGTAAGTTAATTACATTAATGGCTTCCATTCTTCATCCTTCCTGTCTTCATGCCCTTCAACATCTGACCTTAACTTCTCCTCAAGGAAAGGCAGAGCTTTATTCCCCTATACATTGATTCTAACACATTTGGTTTGTTTTGATCAATGAAATATGGCAAAAGTATGGAGTACTAGTTCCAAGCCTAACTACCAAGAAGCCTTAGATAATTCATCTTGCTTATTCTTGCCCTATGCCTCTGCCATGGAGACATTCCCAAACTATTCTGCAATATGATAGATGTCAGTTTGAAGAGAACTAAGCTGTCTGCATTGTCCCAACCATGACCATTCTAAATTAAGCAACAGCCAACTGCTCCACGGAACTGTAAGCAAGCAAAGCCAAGACTGGCGGAGCCCAGTACCTGCTGACCTATGGCTAACCTCAGATGCATAAGTTAGCCTACGTTTATTAGCCAAGTCAGCATTACAGACTGGTGAACTAAATAATTATTGCAATGTGCCACTGAAGTTTTATAGTTGTTTTGCAGCATTATAACTGTTACACTACACATAAAAAGTTGAACCATTAAGGTGATTCAAGTAATTGTGTTTTTTTCAGACATATGGTTTAAATTACCAGAATAAGAAACAAAATACGACTGAAATACAATAATCTCAGTAAAATCCTTCTTTGCATTCTCATTTGGAACCCTGGAGAGACTTTGCTGACTTTGTTGTTGCTTTTCTAAGGTTTTTATAACACAGAAATGCTTCTTGCAATGTGATCTAAAAACAACTTGAATCCAAATTAACTGGAGTGCTTCAATTAGCAAGGAGGGTTTTTGTTCCCACACAACATGTGCCTCAGTTGATTATTTTACACACTTAATTTGACAAAGATTTGAGAATCTCTGCCCTGGAAGATTCATCCCTCCCTCAATCTCAAAACAGCAATGAAAAGATTTTTATGAGACATTCTGCACAAGCACTTGATGATGTTTATTGTTAATTTAGAAATAGTTTCTGCTGTCCTGTATTATTAGTGGGTACAGAAAAAAACCACCAAAGTTAGAAAGAATTAGGAAATTTCTGCTTGAGAAAAATCCAAATACAATCATAGATTTTATTTACAGTTAGTACAAAAGGAATTTTGGTTTGTGTATTGATTTAAGATTCTTTGTGCCAAGAAGCATAACTAAGCATATAAATCATTGATTATCACTTATTTCTACAAAAAGACAATGTATCATCAACAACATCCCAAGCAAAGCCAGCAGAGGAATTCTCATTCCAACTACAGAGTAAAGAAAACACACATAGTAACTGCTCTTCCACAAACTCATTGTGCTGTTTTATGACAAAGATATTGTGCTTCAAATGACTGATGTAATGAATATAAAGTTTCAGGATCATCCCCCTTTTGAGACTATGCCATAATAAGGTGATACTTTAGTTTTACAAAGTTTGCTTATAAATTAACTGAAAGCTAATATTAATTCTTATTCTCATTGACATAACAATGAATGAAACATAAAGCCCAAACCACTAACGTCTTTTGCATTTAGTACCTCTCATATATATTACATGATATATAATGTCTATAATGTACTATTAGGTATTATAATGTAAGATGATGTATTATTTGGATTCTGCTGCATCCAAAATGAGATAACAAAGATACTAGATCTGTATGATGGATCATATTAGTTGGAAATATCTAGTCCTGCTTTTGAGAAGAACAAAATCCCTCTAGTCTGGGTCCTTATTTTATTCTTCTGTGTTCCACTCCATCGGCCAATGTTGGACTTACTTTGTGGAAGACTCTCAATTTATGCTAATAGAGTGAATTAATGATGCTTGTTTAATTAGGAAATTGAAGCAGGTTTTTTTTTAAATTCTATTTCAAAATGAAAAATCTCCTGATAGGAGACACTTGTTGAAGAGGTGAGATGCTGATGGCAATACTGTCAGAAATCCACTAAAGAGACAAGAAAAGGGATTGATAGCCATCTCTAGTTAGCACCAGATGGTTCATCATCCAAGCATTCCTAGTTCTTATTTCTACTCTAGCTTTCTCTCCACTCAGTAAGCTACCTTAATTTTATTCGAGCTCTTGTAATTGTGTTTTCATATACATCAGTGTAAGAAACAGATAGTATAAATATAAAACACGAATTAAACCAGTTATTTATAACTCTTATGCTATTCATTTTCAAGTAGGCATTAAAAACATCAAGGTCTTTAATTAGATTAGAGCAATTAATAGAAAAGGTGAAATCCTCTAGAAAAAAGAAAGTTAAAATATTTTGTAGAAAAGTCAAAAGTTATTATTCTTTGCATTTTTACATTTATCAAGCCCTTTAAATCTATTCCTATTAAATATATAAATTTTATAACTAGGTTGGTGGCAACTTCATTGCCTAGGAAATGATTTTTAATCTAAATCACACACCTCAAGTTAATCTTATCTGTTATTTATTTTCTTCAAAAAATGTATTTAAGTCATTATTTTATTCTTTTTTTCTACCAAAAGTGTGTTTATTAGATCTTCCTATAACCTTAACTATTTAAAAAATACTAAACGATAATGGAGCAAATACTTTAAACACCATTATCGTTGGAACATATATTTTAAAATAAAATAATAGTTTAAAACTTTGAGGTTTTTCAGCAATGAATTTGTTTTTCTGTTTGAAAATTCCTTTCTTCTTTTCAGGTATTAATCTAAGGTGTCTTTCTACTTAATGTTATAGAACGTCAGTTTAGTATTACTATAATACTAAGCTCATCTCACTAAAATCAACTAAGAATACCCTTTATTTTATCAATTATTTTAGAAAAAAGTTCACTACTTAGAACATGAAGAGTCAGCTCAATTCGATTGGAGTTTTCTTTCCACACCAACAAATTTTAATTTGGTGATATTATTGAATCTAATTTTAATTGCATGGCAGTTAGGTCTCCAGGAGCACTTCATTTTTGTGAGGAAAAAAAATAATTTCAGGACTGTTTTGGAATACTCAGGCAGCATGAGCTGGGCAGGCCTGGCAGCAACTCTGTGAACTGTGTCTCGCTATGACATCTGACGGTGTAGCATCTTTCAGTGACGGTCTGAGAAGCAAGTGTTGACTGGGAAAGGAAAAAAAATGTAGGTTGGCAAAAGTTTGGAAGGCAATTTATTTTGTCCCATATTTTATGTTCAAATAATCTAAAGCAAAATCATTTTAATATGTTCAATATTTTCAAAAAGTCAAACGCTCTTCAGCCAACATTGAGTGGATCTTTGAATTTGTGTGTTGACAGAAAGAGGCTCATATGGATTCTAGCTTTGAACTATGATTATTGCCCATAACAGTAAGTGAGTTTAGCCATAGAAGTCAGAAAAGTGTTTGCTGCCTAGATCTTCAGTACACAAATTATTTTATTAATTGAGCATCTTTAAGATAGCTTAACATTAGTAAAGACTAGTTAAAAATTCGTGTTTTAAGGTTAGATATACAACTGGGTCTTTTTACATTATCAATACATTCTACTTGTTTTCTTTTATATTCAATGGCTAACCTGATTTTGCTGATTCTGAAATGTAGCACAAACTTGTTTGTTTGTTTTCTCCACTGATACACAGTCCTAACTCAGTCTGTCATGAGCAACTAATAGTAATCCCCTGCCACTGAGTGTCTTCTGTGTGCTAACCTTTCCTTCATTACTCTTTGAATTCTCAGAACTACCCATCAAGGCAGCATTTCTATAATACTAGCATGCTCCTAATAGTATTTTATAGACACTGAATGATTGTTATATATTCATATTAAATGTCTATAATAAGCACTTGCAGATTATCCAGGAAACAGCAAGCACTCAACAAATGTTTTCCATCGTCACCAGTGGTCATTCTCTTTATTACTAGTACCATACCACAATGATATTGGTAGAAACTACTACTTAGTTGGAGAAAATAAGAGTCTTAGAAACTGTTTCCCAAGGTCAAATATCTACAAAAGAACAATTCCAGTATTTTAACACAAAACTGCATGATTCCAAAGCTCTTGTCCTGAATGCCTATCATACCACACTACTTTGCTTTACATGTCTTTTAATAATTTAACAAATACATTTAATGCAACTGCCATTCACAAAAGTGGCGAAAATATGCAATAGATATATTCTTTGCTTCAAGGAGTTTAGACTTAGTAGGGGCTATAACAAATAAAAAGGTATACACTAAAACACACTACAAACTAATATGATAAGCCAGTGTCTTTTATATGCAGAGATAATAATAATAAATAAAATATGTGCTTTTCAATATCTATAATGATCTAAGTGAAAGCATGCCATAAAAAGATAAACACACACACTGAAGCTCAAATGGGAGAGAGAGAACTTTCAACTGGGAATAAGGAAGTCTTCCTGCAGGAGGCAGCTTGCCTTCAGGAAGATTCATTTTCCTCTCTCTATATCTCAACACTGCTTCAGGATCTGTCTTCCATCATTATCACATTCATCACATCACTTTGTCATTCAAGTGTCTACCCTGACAGTGGCATGGTATGTCAAACGTGGGTGTAGTCTCAAGAGTAAGTCCTCTTACACTTCCAGCATTCTTTTACTTCCTCTGTCAGCTAAGGAGGGAAAGTTATCACACACACCTGTATGTCATTAGTATTAATATGAGTATTAGGAAGTCTTACTGTTATCAGTTTTGCTAGGGAAAGGCATTTGGTGAAGGTGAGGAAGCGCATACAAAATGAAGACTAATGCTTGGTTAATTAGTAAATACACATGGAGCTTAAGGCACATTTTCTGATTTTTCTTCCAGTTATGATGATCTATTGAATATAATTCAAACCAAAGAATCTCCCCCAATTATTATTATTTCCCCCAATTTATAATGTGTCTTTATTCCACCTCTTTCGATGTTAGCATTCATGTCTTCCTACCCATGACTTTTCACACTAGTAGCCAATACCTTACATCTGTGAGAGTCAGGAGTTTACTCATGCTATTCCACCAGCAGGTAATGTTATCCTTTTCTCTACTAACTAGACAAGATTTCATCCATGTAGATCATAGCCTTCATGATCAAGCTTTCACAATTTCTGCAAAAAAACTTATCAAGCACATTTTAAAATTCGTATGACATATATCATACAACTTAGCGTTTCATTATGTATATATACACATATATATGTTTTATATATATATATATATATATATCCTTAGTTACTGATTATTTTAACATTCATACCTCTTCTATCAACAAAAATTTAAACTCCTCCTTTTGAGTCTAACACAGACTTAGGAGAATCAGTAATATATAAACTAATTAAATAAATTGTCTTAGTAATTTAATGATTGCTATCTGAAAGAGCACAAAATACCCACTGAGGTTATTATGGATGGAAGAACAATAAGAATATCTGCCAATTTACCTTCAATGAAGATATGGTAGCTGGGTCAAGATAATTCTGCATGGTTAAATATAAAAAAATTCTATGTCTTGCTCATATAGAGAGGTCAGTGTAAAAAAGATATTTATTCTCTCACTTCCTAACTTAAAATAGTTACTGAGAATCAGGAGCCAATCATTAAATTAGATGCTATAGTTAGGACTATAGCCCAGCTCCTAATGAGAAGAGTTTATATGGTGATACAAACAAATAAAGCTATAATTGAAACACAGCATGATAGAGGTATGAATAAAGGGTAGGAAGGAATGTAAACAGTGAGAAGGACTCGGTCATGGAGACTCGAGAAGAGAGGCACATATAACCAGAGTTCCTAAAGAAAGAAATCTGAGGTATGCATGGAATTAAGTCTTACAGAACATAGCAAGTATGAAATGTACAGGAGAAAGAGATTATGAAAACGTTTTCAGTCTTGTCCATAGTTCAAACTGCATATACAAAGAATAACTAAAGATAGGAATGTGGAACATAAAAAAAGGAGATGAAGTGGGAGAAAATAATGTCAGATACTACTGGACCTAACACAAAGAATAAGCAGATATAATATAACATAATTTGGCAAATATCTGCCTTTGGCTAAGTAGCAAAGAATAAGATAAATTAATTATCCATTTAGTCAATTCTATAGTATGTCTAAGAGACAAATATATTCATATATTGCATACTTACGAAGTCATAATATTTTCTCTACTTGAAAATTTCTCTATTTGGTGTCTCTCAAATTGAAAAGTAATTCATGTTTTAAAAATGCATGTGCATAGTGGCAAAACTAAACATTCCCTTCCCAGGTGTATACCTTTCTTCTAGCTCATACAAATATGCATAAGACTTTAGGCCCACAGATTGAGGGATCATGCTTCTTTGACTTGACTGTTTTTTCCACTGTGTATCTCATAGATACCTTTACATATCAGGACATATAGATATATTTGTAGCTTTCATTCAAGCATACACAATTTCATATTCTATGTTTTTAAGTCATTTGTAAAATCTTTTGCTTGGCTTCATGACTTCACTTTCTGCTCTTCGGTCACATTTTCTCCCCTCAACTCAAGTAATACATGTGTCTCTGTGTGTGATTAGTTCAATTGAATAGACCGGAGACAGTGACCAGATGAGTAGAGGTTTCCTTCTTAATGTCATTGTTTTCTAAAGTGTTATTATATTATTGTTTTCATTGTCTAGTCATTTTTAAGCATAGTATTCACAATGCACTTGTATGTCATGTTTACTTTGTAAAGCATATATATGTTTACATAAATAATAAAACAAATATGCATACATATATACACACACACCAGAGAAAATAACACAAATAATTGTTTCTACTCTCAGAACACCAAAGTATATAATACAATGTGTCTGTATATTACTCTACTGTCATTTTTCCTCAGTATATTGATGTTCTTGAGAATAGTATGCTGTGGTAGTTTTTAAATATTTGCTTCACAATGCTCAGTCTCCTGCTGAGTACATTTTGAAAACCTAATCAATGATAAAATCAAATACAATAAACTTGCAAGGTATCTTAATAAACACTTCCTTTCCCCTTTGACTTTTGGGTTAATTATACCTGTCATTTTTATCTCTATGGACACCCTAAGCTCAATAGTTCTGAATGAGTAATTTTGTTTCCTTTCTCTATTCAATTTTTAGATAACTTTCCTTTTGCCTTTTTTCTGATTTTTATTTTTTAAACATAGCTATAAAGTATTCATATCATTTTGCTTTGAAAATACTTCATTTTAATGGTGATATTATATTTAAAAAACTTAAAAATCATGAGTTGTAATAAAATTCAGTTGTCCCAGTGCTGTAGATGCCAACTTATTTTAATCAAGTATAGAGTTGTGTTCATTGATATGATTACTTTTTATTAAGACTTTTTTCACCTTTTTTTCCATTTAGTCTCTCTTTATCTAATAATTGTGCTTCCATTCTCTAAATTTAGAAAGTTGTTAAAAAGCCTCAGTGATTAAGGAAAATTGCCAGTGCAAAGGAAACATGTTGTCATTGGAAACTCATAAAATATTAATAGCTGTAACAAAATAACAACAAATATATGCATATATTTTTCTTCCATTTTTCTACGTGCCCATCTATTATGTAAGTAGACCCAAAAAACAGCCTTTGTAATAGAAAGTCAAGGTATTTTTCTTCAGATGATAAAATTGGAGTGTTAGACAAAAGTCACCAAAATAACTAGTTAGCAAAAGAGGAAAGTCAAGAACACAGTATTCAAATCCCCCAGAATTTTCCAGATAATTCCAAAATTCTCAAACTCCTTGCTTATAATAGCTTTCTTTAACAGGAGACACTAGAAATAGATCAGAAAAACTGTTATCTTCCTTCCAAATGTAACTCTTTACTTTGCAACCAACTATGAAATCACAACACCCACATATAAGGATGATCAATGTACACATAAGATGAAAAAATATATATTGGGCACTTTTGTATGGAAGGCTCTGTTCTAGCTGTGGGGAATTTTAAAAATACAGTTCTTATACTCAAGGAAGTGATAATCTCCTGGAGAAGAAAGATTCGTAAGAGAATAATTTTACATATGTTATAATAATATAATACAATGTGGTAGGGAATTTGAAAGAGCTGCTTACCACGTGGCTTAGGAAAATAGAAGGGTCAGTTGCTTTGACTGCTGGAAAATGGAGTCATCTTGGGGTTTGGGGACAAGCAGAAGACAGCTTTTGAATCTGACTTCCACCGACTTTTAGAAGGAGAGGGAGGGGGCACATAACATCACAAAGGATACCTGGTCCTAAACCAGGAAAAGTAAGGGCCAGTTGGAGATCCAAATTTCACATACACAAAGTCTGCTTTTGTAATTAATCCTGAATTGTATCTCCTACATCTATAATTTAAAAAATAATAATAGTAAATAAAAAATTTTTTAAAGTACATTTAAAGGTAAGATATTTCCAAGGAACACAAGAAACATCATCTTTTTTAGCATAGCACTCTATCACAGTTAATGGGACCATACACTTTATCAGTTACTAAGTAACACCTGAGACAATGGGTGAAAATTGGGATGGCCCTGTGCAAATGCAGATTTATGGTTGCCCTAGCTTCTCTCTCTCTGCACACACACACACACACACACACACACACACACACACACACACACACCCCAATCTGGTATAGATAAGATCTACAAATAGCAATGCCACTGTATTCTTTCTCAAAAGCCAGTATTCTCACTCAGCCTTTATAGCAGACAATGCTGCCACACTGCTCATCTATACAAGACAAAATCTGGGAATCCATCCAGATCCTTCTTGTCTGTGTCTTACTCACATTATGCATAACCATCTACAGTATTTCTGCTGGTTCTGTTCCTTCTCTTCATCACCATTCCCACTACTCTACACCAACCTTGTCATTTCATGCCTGGGCTGTTCAATGCCAGCTAGCCAGGCTCCTTTTCTCTAGCTATGCAATTTATTCCCCACCAGTCCCAGATTCTATTACCTAAAATCCATACCTGGTCATGGCATTCCCTTGGACTTCAGGTTCAGTCTATGAATATTGGCCATCACACAAAACATCTCCTGATTTTTTCTACTCATCAGTTTTTCTGGCCTTCTACCTTACTACTTCCCTCTCATTCTTTCTAATCCAGAGACTTACCAATATATCCCTAAACAAAGCATACTTTGAGCCCATATTTGAACTTTTCTATCTACTGTTCCTTCTGTCTGGAATTTCCCTCTTTTCTTTTGTTTTCATGGAGACCATCAAAACCCTATCAAAGGTCATTGAATCTATCTCTCTTTTTTTCCTTTGACCACCACAAATAAGAGTAAATTATTCCCTATTCTTTGCTAAACTACACAACGAATAATCATCTATTTCTCTACCTACTGCTGTATTGAATTTATTTGTTTGCACATCTCTTCTCTGTATGATTATCACTGTGAGGGCAAGGAAAGAAAAGCCAGGCCTGTTTTTCACTGCATTCCTGATGACCAGCACATAATTGGCACAAGGCAGGCCATAGAAACGTGAGTTGAATTATATTCACTGTCAGAACAGGGTAGTATGTGTGGAGTGATGTGGCTCACTTGCCATCAGCAATAACAGGATCGTTTAGAAAGTCTTGCAAATGTCTGTTATCCCACATAACTCTTTCTATGAAAATACATTTAAGGAGAGGCGATTAACAGCATTAGTAAATATATCTGGGTCTGACAGTAATTGTGCAAATCATTTCCTTTCAATGAAACTCTCTACAAAGCAGTAGCCTATAGATGATTTATTCCCAGCAATAAGCAGAAGCACATGTTTATTTACAGTCCTTGCTTTCAGCTTAATCATTTATGTCATAGAAATATCCTATTTGCCACCTGACCCCACGCAGAGGCATGGGGCATAAAAGTCTTCATTCTTCATACTAGTAATGTTAGATGGCACCATGGTGGAGTGGAGTGGAGGGACAGAGCCCAAGAGAGAAAGGGGCTGTTTGAACATGCAGTTGTGTGTTGTGTGATTATGGGATACATTCTGAGAAATGCACCTTTGTGCAATCATCACAGCATGCACCTACACAAATCTAGATGGTATAGCCTTCCACACACTCATGTGTATGGTCTAGCCTGTTGCTCCTTGGCTATAAACTTGTGCAGAATGAGACTGTGATGAATACTGTAGGCACCAGTAATGTAATGAAAAGTGTCTGAGTATGTAAAGACCTCCAAACATAGAAAAGATGCAGTTAAAATATTACATTACAATCTTATGGGACTACCATCATTCATGAGTTCTGTCGCTGACCAAAACATCATTATGCCATGATGACTCCAATCTGTGGCAACTTTACATCACAATTTTCAAAACTGAAGGAAGAAGGATATTGAATTAGTCATGTTCCTTATTTTTTTAGAATAAAAAAATTTGTCTGCTCCTTTCTTGTTCTTTCAGGTAGATAATTTACCCAAAGTCTCGAATGTACTTAAAAAGCATTCAGAAAGAGCACCCTCATTTATATTTATATTATTGTATTTTAACTCTTAAAAAACTGAAACTACTCCACAAGCCATAATGCTAACTACCCCCAAAAAGCAAAAGGGTTTCAAATATGCAACATATAATTTGAAAATAGTTTACAACTTCTGATTTGAAATTGAAGGAAAACTAGTGGTGCAACAGCTGAGCCTGAGGAGTCTAATACGTTTGCTTGTTTAAGTTTTTGCCAGACCTACAAGCTGAATTCTCAACCTGCATGTACACAACTGTGTCCATGACACAAGTGCTCTCAGAATGGGTATGAAAGCCAAATTCGTCATCATCATCCTCAGCTGACAGCAAGAGCCATAGACAGCACCAGTGTCATTTCTGTCTATGGAGAGAAAAAATTACCATAAAAATACAAGACAGGAAGTCACCTTAACCTATGAATCTTGAAATACTGAGAAGAAACACTGTCATACGCTCTACTGTTTTCAAAAGAAATAGATCAAAATCACTAAGCTGTGCTTATTCTATATTTACGTCAGATTTTAAATACACTAGCAAAAATTCAACGTTTATATAGAATTAGATACCTTAGAATATTGTTTTCAAGTTAACGAAAAGACTTACAAAATTTCTCCTTGACTGTGAATCTGCCCAGAAAAGAAAGAATGAAATATATTCAAATCTATATTTGGAAGAAGGCAGCCTAAATTTTATGTTAAAGTATTGTGACAAATGGTCACATAGAACTTTGAGGGTCACATGTTTTCTAGAACACCGATTTATTTTTTATTTCTCCCTTTTTAAAAAAAATTACAGGACACACACATTGTAGTTGTTTCCTTGATTATTTGCAATAGCCAAAAACTGAAGGAAAAAAAAAATAATATATGTCAATTGGTGAATGAATATACACATTGTGGCACATCCATTCATACAATGAAATACTACTCAACAACAAAATAAATGAACTACTGATAGATGCCACATGAGGAAAGCTCAGGAGAGAATATGGGATAGAAAAATATATTGGAAGAAATAGTGAATTCCAAGTGTGGTGAAAAGTTTAGCTGACAGATCAAGAAGTTAAATTTATCTCAAGCAGGATAATATGAAAAATCATACCATATCACATGATATGTGTAAAGATAAATCCTTAAAAGTGGGCAGATTAAAATGTATACATGGTTTCCTATGTAGAAGAAAGAAGATAAAAAATAAACTTCTCATCATAAAAATGCAGCTATAAAGACTATAGTTTAAACTTTAAAATGCTAAGGAAAAAAACCAAACTTTTTAACCAAAATTTTATATCCAACAAAATTATTCTTCAAAATGAAGACATATGTATATTTTTTAAAATCTGGTTGAATTTATTATGTGCAAATCTGCACTATAATAAATGCTAAAGAGGTTTAGTAGATTACAGGGGAATAATTCCGAATAGAAATTCAGATCTACAGGAAACAATGGAATTATCTAAAGTGGTGTGTGGGTACATATTAAAGACTATTTATATCTATAAAACATTAGCAAATCAAGAAAGAAGCATCAAATCTAGCTATCCATGATGTCCTCCAGTGGTTCTAATATCCATACCTTTCTTCAGCCCAACACACTCACTTGGAGATAAACCTTGAAACTTAATTGAGTAAGCCTTTTTTAATTTCTCCAAGATTCCACAATTCCTAACTTTCTCATTGACTAAATGATGAAAGTTGAAAACAGGTGTTTCTTTAATTTTTAATTTATTTTATATACAAAAATTATGACTACTGTATTATTATAACCAGGAAATTATGAAACAAATTTCAAACTTTATTTTCATTAACTTTTTAGGATTGTTTATACACATTTAAGACAATGTTCTTTTAAAAAGCTTCAGTTATATTTCTGAAAATATATGACAATTGAAAAACTCTAAAATAAATATTTCAACGTCAGTACTATGTGTACCCTAAATCAGATTTAGAAAGTATTCAAAGTGCTGTTAAGGTCTATAAGAGTATGCTGTTCATAGGCCAATGACATCTTATATAATATGAATAATTATAGTATTTTTCTTCAGTCAGGAAATGCCTACAAGTATTAGGAACTCATTTCTGAATAATAATTTTTTTTTTTAAGTTAGAATCTCACTCTGTCGCCCAGGTTGGAGTGCACTACTCATGGCCACCGCAGCCTTAACCTGCTGGGGTCAGGTAATCTTTCCACCTCAGCCGTCCAAGTAGCCAGAACTACAGGCATGTGCCACCGCCCCCAACTAATTTTTTGATTTATTGTAGAGATAAGGTCTCACCAGTTTGCCTGGGCTGGTCTCGAACCCGTGGGCTCAGCCAATCCTCTCACCTCGGCCTCCCAAAGTGCTGGGACTATAGGCCGGCCCTCAAATAATTTAAATTTAAGACACTGACTAACCTTTCAGCTCACTTTAAAAAATAAATAAAGGTGTGCTTTTCGAATGTGAATCTTATTGTGAGGGATTGACCTAAATACTAGCACAAAGAGTTAAATGGTACTATATTTAAGCTAAAAAATAGTCATTCTCTTTTCTCTACTATCATTTAAATTCCTCTTCCCAATGTCTCTTTTTAAAATGTCCAAGCAATTTTCTTAAATTTTTTTCTACATAGACATGATGGTATTAACAGTAGTTTTTATAATCTAATTCTTCTCTAAGTATATTAAAATGTAATGTAGTCTGGCAATGGCAATTCTAGCAAAAACATAATCTACATTAAACATGAGGCAGCATGAAGCAGAGTTATTCAGAAGGGATTCAGATTTCCAGTGTCATTGTTCACAGTTTAATTCTATGCCCTAAAAACCCCACACATACATGCACATTTACGATTCAGAGTTAAAGAAATTTTCGTTATTTTGGTGGTGGCTGAGACATACACCTTTCTTCTATATAGGTACTTCTAACTTTTTGTTTCTCATATATATGGAGTAGATCATGGAGCTTGCCAATCTGACACTGTTTAGGCACATGCAGACCAGAATCAGCATGAATCTCAAAACATAGTATCTTCCTCATGTGTTTCATACCAAAGGCACCTTAACAAAATAATTTCTATGTTATGAAATGTGAGTCTGATGAATTTAGCCATAACACATACATATAGGAAATTTGTAATATGCTATATTGTTATTATTTCAGCCACCAACCACCTCCTATTTTATCCACAGCAACTTAGATATAAAAAAGTAGATGTTGAATTAAACTTTTATTTAGGCTGGATGATTGGGACAAGCCATTTCCTGGGAACAAAAGACCTTTTAAATCCTGGCAGGAGCCAACGAATCACACAATTACATATATAGAACAGAGACAGTTCAGTGAATGAATGTATCTACATACCTATAACAAAAGAACAGCTAGGAATAATCTGTTTCTCCCTCCCAGATTAAGAACAACAAACATATATTCACACACTTACTAAGCTTGATCAGCTGAGCTTTTAAATTTTATTTCTTTGCTTATTATTTGATTGATTTGTTCACTGGTGAGAAAGTTTATTGTGTGGATGTTTATTACTTCCCTTTGAAATAAAACTATTTTCCACATG
Source organism: Carlito syrichta (assembly GCF_000164805.1). Lineage (NCBI taxonomy): Eukaryota > Metazoa > Chordata > Mammalia > Primates > Tarsiidae > Carlito > Carlito syrichta. The sequence goes on along the minus strand of NW_007247677.1, from coordinate 107,675 downwards.
GAAAGTTAGCCACGTTCTCAAATAAAATTTCCTTTCTTCCTATATGGGCTACTTATATATGTCATAGCCCTAATTCTTAGCTATTACATAATGGAATATATCAGGGGAAAAGGTTTGTTTTGTGAAAACAAAAACTTCAGACAAATTACCTTTAACAGAGTGTGCATGAACCAAGGCAGCCTCTTTCTTTCTTTCTTTCGTGAATCAGGCAGCCTCCCGAACCTGAGTAGGCTCAGAGAGACACCACCACAGTCACGAGGTGGAAGATGGATGGAAAAAGGAGATGAAGGCACAGAAAATGGACATGAGGGACAGAAACAGCTGGACCAGCTACAGTCCAGCGTTTGCCTTATTGGAACCTGGTTTGAACATTTGGCCCCCTTTGATTGACCTTGGCACCACCAGAGTAGGCTCCTTTACTGACGCTTCCAGTTAAATTATAGCTCACCACATATGGAGAAACCTGGTGGAAACTTGTGTATGGAGGTAGCTGTAGCTAAATTGAACAATTAACGTCTCTTATTTTATTCCCAAGGTTAATTTCCAAAATGCAGAAATAAATAGATAAGAAAGATAATCAATGCCATACAGTCGGTTGGGTTCTCACAACACAACCCTATGATAGAACGAAGCCTCACCACACTATTCAGGAGCTAATTAGTACACAAAGCAGACAGTAGTTATTTGTACACACTAAAAAACTCAGTGGTACTCCTGACAGGGATATTTCATGTTTTGGATTCATTATTCAGTTGAGATGGTGACTAATTGAAATCCACATTTGACACAAACTCCTTAGTGAAAGCCTGGATCAAAGTGAGTTTGTCACTCTCCCCTTCTGTTACTTCAAGATGGTTTTCTTTGAGCTAGACTGGAGGGGAGACTTAGACCTGCTTAAATGGTAAGAGAGCTTTTAGGAAGTCTCACTTGTATTTCTATAAAATATACTGCTTTATCTGTAGAGGAATAGATCCTGGCAATACAAAGTCAATAGTTACAATTTGCATAAGAAAACATTGTAATGTCAAAGAGGAGCTTCAGCTTGGAATGAAAAAAAGACACCATTGGAGCTTGACAGGAATGATCATTTCTTTTACAAGTCTCAAGAGAACCTCCCAGGTGAGAACACATGCTAATATGCTGTATCAGCTCACCTTGTACAAGCAGATATAAACTGCACACAAAACAGAAGCCAATTTTATTGTGAATTTTTTCATTGCTGAGATTGACTCACAAGAGGCTCATTTTCTGTGAGTCCCAATGGATGGCAGTCATGCTGTGTTGTTTAAGCAAATTCATTACTGTGTGAGCAATGCCACACAAACCCTCCTAAAACAACAGGTTACATAGTATAAACATTCTTCTTTAAACAAACACTCTAAACCAGGGAGAAGCTATAGTTACAGCAAGAACTTACATATTCTTATCAAGACTACTGACAGACACCAAGGGATAGACTTCTTCTTGGCCTATATGTTTTTGAGTGCTTACAATGTGCTAAGTAATGTAATAAGTGATTTACATTTATAATCTGATAATTGGTGTCAGAACAGACTTGTTGAAAAACTGAGCCTCTCTCACTCTAAATTCCAGACATGTGTTCAAGGGTACTGCAATCTTTTTAGCTCTAATAATATTCCCAATATCAAGATTTTTCTGGACTTCTGTTTCTATCTGGCAGTCTAGCCCCATTTTAAATTCTATGATTCTGCCTGCTTGCAATTTTTGGAAATTTAGAAAAGTATGGCAGTTTAAGAATAATTCATGTTGCTGGTTTAAGATATTAGGCCCTCATGGACAAAATCATCGGGTACCTGGATCCAGCCAGCTGTGTACCATTTTTAAAAGGGCCAAATTCTGTTGTCTTACCCAGGGAAAGATATATAATTTTGGTTCTCTCAAAGTGTAAACCTATACCACACTCTGCACTCAGGCCCTGGACTCAGATTACCTGGGTTAGAATCTTGTCTCCTTCACTTACTAGTTCAGTAACTTACTGAAACATTCTAAACCTCAGCTCTACATCTATACAACGGAGAGTGCCAAAGAGAAGTTGCATCGATGGAGTTAAACAGGCAAGAAAGACTTTATTCAAGACTATTGCAAAAGGAAAAATAAATTAAACTTGATGTCTGTTTCACCTTGCAAAATAAGAAATAGGGGGTGTTTAAACTCTGGCGTGAGAAGGTAGGAAAGTAATGGAGGATATTGGTGGGGTGAGGGAATGGGCGTTGGTCAATGTGATAAGGCCATCTGAGTTTGCTCATTGACACATGAAGTAGGTTCCTACTCTCCCACAGAGACTGGAGGATAGAGGCAGTAGCTCCTTCCATGATGACAGTTCAAAAGTCTAGCTCCCAGGTTCTTAAGAAAGACACCCCAGGGTTATAAAACAGGCATAATGTTGGGAGATTTGTATCTCAAAAGGGCAGCAAAATGGCTCTACAATTTAAATTTTAAATGCTCTGAGAAAAGAGAGGTTAAGGGCTAAAGTCAAAAAGAAGCCCGTCTACAGTTTCCTCAAGTGAAGGTAAAGTCAAGGCTGTCTTGATCAGGAGATAATAATCAGAGCTTCCCTGATTGGGGGGAGGGTTAAGAATGATAATGCCTGTTGACCTATCATCACACAGTGGCCAACATAAGGTGAGTACCAACCTGTAAGAATGGATGTTGATCGCTGCATCCCACGTTGATCTCTGTTTCCTAACCTTGACTACTGCTCCTGTTCCCCCTTGCTAGCAATCACACATTTTAAATGCTTCCTCACACCTTGCATCCTGATCATCTGCACAGGTTAAATTTCCACCACCTTCTCTGTCTCACTCCTGAGATCACTTAAATCAGAGACATTTAAGCTGTCTTGATTCATGGTATCCTTAGTGTCTCCATGTTGTTTTTCACAGAAAATCTAAACCAAAGGAAGTACTTAACAGTTCTATGTATTAGTCAATTAGATTCAAGTAACTTAGTATGTTGGTCCTAGCAATTTTGTAGCTGTTTAAAAAATAGAACAGAAATAAATTTAAAAGATAATATTTTCATTCAATATTAAATAGCCACAATTACTTTCTAATGGATATGTGCCTGTAGAACTCTGCTCAGCTTCTCAAACTTTGGAGTCATGGTGTACAATTCTACCTTTATTTTTTATTTCACACTGATTTTTAATAATACTTATTTTTTATCACAACCACTGAAAACATAACTTTGCAAGGAAATGACATCTTGGAAAGGAATGTAACCCAATCTGAGGTTGAAAGTGTGAACTACTTCAAGCTAGTAGTTCACACTGTGTCCCACAGATATCTCTGTGTTTCCTTCTACAAGTAAAAGGATTGTAAGGGATCCTGAGAGCTCATGGTGACACCCCAGGCACGTGAGCACTCAGTTTGGGAATTGCCAATCCAGGAGTGCCAAAGGCAACTGCTAGTAATCCTTAAACTGTTTCTCCCAAACCTTTCACATCCAGTCAAGAATAAAGATGTATCCACTTGCCTTGTTAGTGTCTTACACGTGTATTCTTTCTTTTCTATGCTTCCTGCCATGAAACTTCATTCTCTCTTAGCAGGACAGCTAGGCAACCAGTCCAAATTCCACCTCAATTTTACCTTGCCCAATCTATTTTCTATCCTTTTTCTGCCAGATATTATATTTAAAAATTCAAATCTAAGTCATTACTTGCATGACATTCTTCAGTGCCTCCTCTGATCTTGTGACCTAACTCCTGTGAATTCCTTTTTTTAAAATTTAATATAATTTAACTTTTTTCTTTTAATTTTATTATTTTAAAGATGTGGGGTACAATTGAGGATTAGGTATACAAATATTTATTATGCAGGTACCCTTGTTGATGAGGTACAGCCCCCTTCCCTGGCAGATTTCCCTACTGCCAATCCTGCCTCCCCTTCACCCCCACCAGTTTCCCACTACTGTCAATTCTCTTCTTATAGAATTGTGATAATTGTCCAAGGTCCACTTATGAGTGAGAGCATGCGATACTCAGTTCTTTGTTTCTGTGATAGATCGCTCAGTATTATATACTCTAAGTCCATCCAGGTTGCAGTGAAGTTCATGATTTTGTCCTTCTCTATGGCTGCATAAAATTCCGTCATGTATATGTACCACATTTTATTATCCAGTCCTCTTTCAATGGGAAGCACAGTTGGTTCTATGTTCTTGCTATTGTGAACAATGGTGCAATAAACGTACCTGTGCAAGTATCTTTTTCATAGAATGATTTGAGTTCCTCTGGGTATATTCCCAGTAGGGGGATTGCAGAGTGGTATGAAAGGTCGATTTTTAGATCTTTTAGAAATTGCCACACTGTTTTCAACCGAGGCTGTACTAGTTTACACTCCCACCTACAGTGTAGAAGTGATTCATTTTTGCCATGTCCTCTTTAGTATCTGGTTTTTTTTGTTTTTGTTTTTTGTTTGTTTTTGTTTTGTTTTGTTTCTGAGTTGGAGTCTCACTCTGTCACCCAGACTGGAGTGCAGTGGCCGCTCCTGGCCACCGCAGCCTCAACCTGCTGGGGCTCCAGCAATCCTTCCACCTGAGCCTTCCAAATAGCTGGAACTACAGCTGCGCACTACCACACCCGGCTAATTTTTTTATTTATTGTAGAGATGAGGTCTCACCAAGTTGCCCAAGCAGGTCTTGAACCCACGGGCTCAGGCAGTCCACTCACCTCAGCCTCCCAAGGCACGGGATTACAGGCTGAGACACCTAACCCGGCTTTATCTGTTGTTTTTTGAGTTATTGATGATGGCCATCCTGACTGGAGTTAGGTAGTATCTCACTGTAGTTTTAATTTTCATTTCTTTGATGACTGGTGAGGCTGAGCATTTTTTCATGTGTCTGTTGGTTGCTCATATGTCTTCTTTTGAGAAGTGTCAATTCATATCTTTGCCCACTTTGTAATGGGGCTGTTTGTTTTTTTTCTTTTTGACACGTTTGGTTTCCTTGTAGATCCTAGATTTTAGGCCTTTGTCAGACATACAGTTGGCAAATATTTTTTCCTAGTGTGTGAGCTGTCCCTCTGCTCTCTTTATGGTTTCATTGACTTTGCAAAAGCTTGTCAGTTTGATAAGGTCCCATTTTTATATCTTATCTCTTATGGCATGGGCACTTAGGATTTTGATCAGAAATTTGGTTGCCAGTTCCAATTTCCATAAGGTTGTCTCCTGCAATTTCTAAGGTTCTTATAGTTTGAGGTTTTACATTTAGGTCTTTGATTCATTTAGAATTGATTTTCATGTATTGTGATAGGTAGGGGTCTTGTTTTAATCTTCTGCATGTGGTCAGCAGTTTTCCAGCACCATTTACTGAATAGGTTCTCCTCTCTCCAGTGGTTGGGGGTGGAGGCACTGTCGAAGATGAGTTGGTTGAGAAATTGAGATTTTGCTTCTGGAATCTCTATCCTGATCCATTGTACCAACACCAGGGTATTTTGTTTATTGTAGCTTTATAATAAAGTTTAAATTCTGGGAGTGTGAAACCTCCTGCTTTTTTTTTTTTCTTTTTTGCTGAGGATTGTTTTGGCTATTTGTGGTCACTTATGTTTCTATATGAATTCCTGAATTATTGTTTCCAGATCTGAGAAGAATGCTGCTGGTACTTTAATGGGTATTGCATTGAATCTGTAGATAGCCTTGGGTAGGATGGACATATTAACAATATTGATTCTTTCAATCCATGAACAAGGAAGATGTTTCCATTTGTTTGTGTCATCTTTAATTTCTTTGAGCAGTGTTTTGTAGTTTTCATTGTAAAGGTGTTTCACGTCTCTGGTTAGGAATATGCCATAGTATTTGATGTGTATGTGTGTGTGTGTGTGTGTGTGTGTGTGTGTGTGTGTGTGTCTATTGTGAATAGAATTGTGTTTTTTATTTGAGTTTCTGATTGATTACTGTTGGTGTATAGAAATGTGACTGTCAGCTGGGTTCGGTGGCTCAGCCTGTAATCCCGCACCTTTGGGAGGCTGAGGAGTGGATTGCCTGAGCCCACGGGTTCGAGACCCGCCATCAGTGAGTTTTTTCTGTTTTGTTTTGTTTTTTTGGTCAGTCTAGCTAGGGGACCATCAATCTTTTTTAATCCTTTCAAAGAACCAGCTTTTTGTTTCTTTTTTAAATTTTTTTACCTTCTTGTCTTTTATGTGCCAAATTTGTGCTTTATTTTGGTGATCTGGATTCTCTGCTGAAGTGAGGGTTTTGGTGGTATTGCTTTTTTAGCCTACTTAGGTGATTTGTTAGACTATTAACTTGTGATCTTTCCATTTTCTTCATGTGTGTTCATAGAGATATGAATTCCTATTAGTACTGCTTTAATGGCATCCCAGAGGTTTTGGTAAGGTGTTTCTTCGTTTTCATTTGTTTCCAGGTATCTTTTAATCTCTGTTTTGATTTCCATGTTGACCCAGGAGTTGTTTAGCATCATGCTGTTTAGTGTCCATGTCTTTGTGGGTTTAGGGAGAACTTTGTTGGTGTTGATATTTATTTTTATTCCACTCTTGTCTGAGAAGGTGTATGGCAGTATTTCAATCCTATGCAATTTGTTTATGCTTGATTTATGGCCAAGGATATGGCCAATCTTAGAGTACGTTCCAAATGGTGATGAGTTGAATGCATATTCCATGGTTGTTGGGTGGAATGTTCAGTAGGTATCATTTAAGTCCAATTGGTCAAGCATCAGTTTGAGGTTACAGATTTCCTTGTTGATTTTTGTCTTGATGATCTGTCTAGGGTTATGAGTGGGGTATTTAAGTCCCCAGCTATGATAGTGTTAATGTAATCTTTTTGAAGTTTACCTAGAAGCTGCTTTATGAAAGTTGGTGCTCCTATGTTGGGTGCATATATGTTAAGGATGGATATTTCTTATTGATGGATTGAGACTTTTATCATTATGTAATGACCTTTTGTATCTTATTAAATTTTTGATAGTTTAAAGGGTATTTTATCTGATATTAAGATTACAACTCCTGCTTACTTTTGTGCTCCATTTGCCTACAATTTTGTTTCCCATTCTCTTACTTTGAGTCAGCAAGTGTCCTTTCTGGTGAGATGAGTCTCTTGGAGACAGTATATTGTTGCCTCATGATATTTTATCCATTTTGCCATTCTATGTCTTTTCAGTGGTGCATTTAGTCCATTCACATTCAAACTAATTATTGAGATGTGAGAGTTTATCCCTGTTGTGAGGTTCTTATAGAGTTTATTGTTGTTGTTGCTGCTGTTTGTTTGTTTGTTGTCTTTCGTTTGATTTTGGGGTAGATTCATGTGTGTTTTCAATCTTTTTCCTGCATTCTTGTAAAGGGTGCTGTTCTTTTTGTCCTTTCTTCTGTGTTTAATACTTTCTTCATTGTTTCTTGTAGAATTGGCCTGGAGGCAGAGTAAGCTCTTAGGGATAGAATGTCTGGGAAAGATTTTAATTCTTAATCACTGATGAAACTTAGCTTAACTGGGTATAAAATTCTTGGTTGAAATTATTTATCTTTGAGAACTTTGAAGATTGGGCTACAAGTTCTCCTAGTCTAAAGCATTTCTGTAGATAAGTCTGCTGCTATTCTAATTGGTCTTCCCTAGTAGGTAGTCTGACATTTTTCTCTTACTGCCCTTAGTATTTTTTTTATTTTATACCTACTTTGTGTAGGCAAATTACTATCAGTCTTGGAGTTGGTCTTCTCTTTTGTTGTCTTGCAGAGGTTCTCTGAATCTCTTGTGTTTGAATGATCACATCACTGATGAGATGAGGGAAGTTTTCTTGGATAACTTCATGGAAAGTATATTCCAAAGTGGTCTCTGTCTCTCTATCTGCCTGAGTAATTCCAGTAATCTTAGGCTCAATCTCTTGAAATAATTGTTCATCTCTTGAAGGTTGTGTTCTGTCTTTTAAAGTTTCTTTTCTATGTTTTTAACAGGTTGCATTAATTCCATATTTGGGCTGTCAACCTCTGAGATTCTTTCTTCATTTTGGCTAATTCTGCTTTCCATGCTTATCAGTTTGTATTTATTTCTTTCACTGTATTCTTCATTGCTGTTATCTCAGTTTTCAACTCCTTCATTCTTTCCTCTTATCTCTCCTCAATTCTATTTATTCTCTCTATTAATGTCTTGATATTTGGGTTTGTGGTTTGAGATCAGTCATTCTGGGGGCTTTTTATTGTTTGCTTTCTGAAGTCTGTATTCTCGGTGACTGACTTCATATTCTTCTTTTCATAAATCTTCATTTGTGTAGATTTTCCTTCACCTTTTTTTTTTTTTAACCTCTTCTTTAATTCTGTTGTTCAGGAATGGAGGAGGGTAACTTTTACTTTCTTTTTGCTCAGTCTCCTATTCTTCCTTATATGGATTCTCTGGCTTTGTTTAATTCTGAAGCTGGACTATGGGTGGGGAGGCTGTACTTTTTGCAGTTTTGAGATTTAATTGAGGGGGAGCTGTGATTCAGAAACTATCTGCAGATCCTAGTATCCATTGACAGTGTGGGGGCCCCCCGGAACCCATTTCCCACTGCCTTACAATCTGTCCATGCAGTGGGGAAATAGGTTTGCCTCCTGAAAGTAAAATGAGGTAAAAAAAGGAAAAAAATGGAAAAAGGAAGGAGGGAGATGAGAGGAATGTGAAGAGAGAGAGAAAAAGAAGAAAAACTGACAGGTGTACCAACTAACCAATGAAAAGAGACACAAACAAAGACAGAAAATATTTTTAAAAAAACAAAAACATACAGACAATCATACAAGCACACAAACCAACAAAACCCCTCCATTGATGTACTCACCTTCAAAAATACCCTTACACAAACAGGAAGTCTAAGTAATAGCAATAAAATAACAGAAACAAAGCAAATACAAAAACATAGTCAAAAACAGAACAAAAGAGAGAAGAGGAAAGAAAAAAAAACACAAAAGTAGAACAAAAAATAAACAAGCAAAAAACCAAGCAGAACAAACAAGCAAACAAAAAACACAAAATTTGTTCTGAGGCAGTTCCTGTAACTTCAACTTCCTTTCAGTTCTGGTCTCCAGTCCCTCCCCTCTGTTCTCAGCACAGGCTGATAGGGTTGCTCTCATCATGCATCAGATGCCCCACGGATTTGTGGGAGGGGTGGATCAGATCTGAACTCACCCAACTTACTGCCACAGTTGTCAAGCCTCCCACAAAGATCTGATGTGTCTGTGCCTATTCTAGCATGGGGGAGGGGTGTCTATCTCACGGAGTTTGATGAGATAACCTCTAAGTTCCAGTTTGGAAGCTGGATGAAGCTGGGTGGGGCAATGTAGGTCTCTTCCTGTCGCCGTGACAGCTCACCCTGACCTGCTCTCTCCAGAGATTGGGGGCTCCATCTGCTTTGCTGCCACAGGTGATGGTGTGGGCCGGGCTCCAGGTGATGAGGATCAGTTGTATTGGCAGGCTTTTCTCAGGAGAGCCCTGAAAACAGCAGATGATTCTGTGTACCAGTGGCTCCAATCTCAGGATGGTGGGGGGGTTACAGTTATATCCTGAGAAAAGCCCCGAGTGCATGAACCTGAGTTTCCCTTCAGACATACTTTCACTCACCCACTAGCACACACCCACTCACGCAGACTTAATTTAATGTTAAACATGTGGGACCTTCTTGCACTGATAAAGGACTTTGGCAAAGTCTCAGGGTACAAAATCAACATGCAAAAGATAATTACATTCTTATACACCAACAACAAACAGGAAAAGAACCAAATGAAAAGCAAATTCCATTCACAATAGCAACAACAAAAAAAGAAATACCTTGGCATCTTCCTAACCAGAGAAGTGAAACACCTTTACAATGAAAACTACAAAACACTGCTCAAAGAAATCAAAGGTGACACAAACAAATGGAAAAATATTCCATGCTCATGGATTGGAAGAATCAACATTGTTAAGATGTCCATCCTATCACAGAAACAAGGAAGTGAATACCACATGTTCTCACCCTGTGGACTCTACGCTCTCCACCTTCTCATCCTTTGTTCCACTGCACTTGGCTGTGACCATGCCGCAGGCTATTTATGGCATTAGTATTTGCTGCTGCTTTCTTTTACTGGAAACCATGATAGCCCTTTATTCACTAGATGAATTACTACATAATCTTAGACATTTCCTTCCTGATGTTCTTCCTGTGTCTCCCTTCCCTGTACTAACATCACTCTGTGAACACCTTTATAAGGGCACTTTTTAAAACTTGATAGTGCTTAGCCCAATAGCTATCACTTATTAGAAATGCCATTAATGTTTATTAAATTGATGTAATAATATGAATAATGCATGCCAATTTAGCCAACAGACAAATATTATGTAGAAGTCACTCTATTCTCTTTGTTGAGAATTTTAGATTGGTTTAGATTCTAGTTTAGCTGGAATGAAGCTGTCTTTGAACCAGTTTCCAGAGAGATTGACCCATTCTTTTTGGGTAAAAGCTACCCAGACACATGTCACAGAAAACCTATAACACGTGGTAATATGGTGCATTCTTTAAAAGAAGCCTAGATTATACACAGAAGTCCATCATTCAAGCTTGATCCATGTTCTCATTTTGCCATGCCTAGGCCAGCAATAAACCAGCCCAGTCTAGGACTTCTGCAGAGGAGACACAGATCTCTATTTTTCATGCTGAAGTTCTCTGCTAATATCTGGAAGAACGGTTTCAAACCCTCAGAATGAGAGTCCTGGCAGAGTCACCTGGGAATCACTGTTTCTTTGCTGTGGTCTCTGAATGACTGGCAAAATCCTGAAATTTTTACTGTTAATATTTGACACATAGTATGTGGGCTTCCATGTGTCCTGGAAAATCAGTGATGTGAAGTAGCAAGATGTGGCATTACATGATGTGATATCACACAATGTAATAGAGAATGAATTGGGGAAAAAAATATCTTTTCCTAATTTCTTTCCCCAAATTAATCAGAATATTGCTCTTAGGGTGAGTTAGTTATGTTTTGTTCATTAAACCGTGATTAAATGTTACTAGCATCCATTTTATTAACAAGTTTGTATTTTACCTTTCATAACTTCTACGCTTGAAGGGTTCTTTGAAATAGCAGTGTGTCCAGTGGGAAACATGCCCAGCATACATGTCTCTAAAACCAAGGTTGCAGATGGAATTTAAAGTTTTGTGGTTTTTTTTCCTGTGTGTTAAATTTACTAGTCATAGCTTTCTCCCCAACTTTATTGTTATATCCTTCTGATTTTATTTTTCAATTTTTTTCAAATTTTTAAAGAACAGATTCTGAATATCCTTTTACTGAGAGAAAAATAGGTAATATATTAATGAGAAATATAAATTGTCCATCTGCTTGGGATAATTTCTGCACATTTGATGAAAATATTTTCTTGTTAGAAGGCTGTAATATCAGCTCTCTAGAAAGATAAGATTATGTAGCAGATATCAAAAATAGCCACACTTTGCAGTTCTATTAAGCTGCTCCCATCAAATCTATTTCTTTGTCCCTTGAATTCAGGATGATCTCTTGATTTGTTTTGACCAATAAAATATTGTGAAAGTGATGCTGTGTGAGCATTAAACCTAGACTTCCAGAAGCTTTGAATGCTTCTGCTCTTCCCCTTGGAACATTTCCACCAACTAAAAACTACAGAAGAACATAAAGAATAATCTAAAGTATGTCCATTAGTAATGATGACTTATTGTCAGATTTTTCAGGTCTAAAAGAACTAACGCTTACAAATAAAAGGTCTTCTTTGGTCTTTTCAACATGACATTGCCATTACTCATTGTTAGCCCTTGTAGCAAATGCTAAGAGTTGGACACCCAATTTGCCAGTTTCCATCTATCTATCTATCCATCCATCCACCTGTCTACCTACCTATCTACCCATTCATTAAGTTGTGCAGATATACACATGCAGTACATAAATGCATACATTAATGTGTATGTGTATACACTCTCACACACACATGTATACATAGACACATGACATAAATACCACATATGCATGTGATCATTAGTCGATATATACTGTTTTGAGATGATGGGTTTTTTTTAGTTTGCATAAATAGTAATTTTTGTTTTTGAAATACAGTCAGTCCTCCATATTGGTAGGTTCCTCTTAGGCAGATTGAGCCAACCAGGAATTGAAAATATTCCAAAAAAACAAAATAATAACACAACAATAAAAACATACAAATCATACAATGCAATGTAACAACTAATTACATAGCATTTACATGGTATTAGATGTTATAAGTAATCTAGAGATCATTTAAAGTGTCCAGGAGATATGAGTAGGCTATATGCAAAAACTAGCCCATTTTATATAAGGGACTTGGGTATCCACGAATTTTGGGATGTGAGAATCCTTGAATCAGCTCACCTCAGGCACCAAGGAAAGATTGCATATTCTTGTTAATACCTAGGGATATCACTCACCTTTTTCAATCATATTATAATTTTACACTGTTTAACTTTATCAATATTTTATTTATTCATTCTCTGTTTAGCGATACTTAGGATGTTTCCAGTTTTTGAAATAGTAAGATGTAGTCATAGACATCATTGCTTTCATTTTGCACATTTCAACACATATGCAGAAATAGTTTTGCTTATTTAAAATATGGGGTTGATATCTGTATTTCATTACTGGTTTTCAAATCATTGAACATTTCATTTACATTTCAATATTCTTCCAACTTATGAACTCTGACTCTCCAGCATGAGATAAGGGCAAGAATTCCTAGCCTCTCTTTCTGATACAGTACAGATTGTAGAATTACATTCCACCCATCAGATGCAGTCATACTAGTCTGGAATTCAGAAGACAGCTATAAAAGAAAAGGGAAAAAGCATAAGGTAAGCACTTTGCTAGAATGGGACTATAATGAAGGCAGTGAGTTGGTGGGGCCAGTAGTGTTGATGGCAGCACCCCACCATGACAAGGGCATCACAGGGTGGCACTCGATTGGACAGCCACAGCGGCTCCTAGTAGACCAATTTTGCAGTGTGGTTTTGGGCATTACTTCTGCAGCTTTAGCCTAGAGCTCTTGAAACATTTCTGTAAGCATTCCCTAATATATTTACCTTCTATTTAAGCATGTTAGGAGTCTGTATTTAGAAATAAAGGAACTGCATACAAATGCTGTGAACATTTTAACCAGATTCTGTAAATTACTCCCCAAAGCTGCTATACACACTAGTTTATGAGAATAATCTTTCCCACCACCAATGATGCATATATTTTTCCAAAACAAATAAATAAATATTGTATCTTGTTTTTTATTTTATTTGTATTTTTCTATCAATGACATTGGATACAGTTATTTTATTGAACATTTGTATTTTCTTTTCTTTAAAGCGATTGCCCATATACTTCATTCACCACCTTTCTTCAGCTATCATAAATGTATTAACTTATTATGTTTATTAAATGTATAATATACTGTATCTATTGTATAATAAATGTGTATTTAGCATATATTTTGTATGTATATATGTTTTTATTCCCTCTTTTGTTACATGTTAATCTTGATAATGTCATCTTTTTAGAAGAGGTTTTGTTGTTTAATTAGTACATATCAATTTGTTGTGCTTTTCCAAAATAATTTTATTTCTACAAAATTTAGTTTTGTCCCTTGTTTAAGAAATCTTTTAAAACTCATGTTCATAAAATGGTCTTCTATAGTCTCTTATTATTATTTAAAAAATTTTTTTTACATCTAGCTTTTCAAGAATTTGAATATTTTGTGTATGGTATGAGGTCAGGACTTAATTTTATGTTTTTCATAAGGATAGCCAATGCCAAGAACTATGAAGAGTCTAGTATTTTACTCTGTAGGCAAGCTAAAATATTTGTCTGACACCAATTTATGGATACTGGTAGAAGATATGAGATTCCTAGGCCAATAATGACAGTTTTTAAACTATATCAATCAACATTTTGTCCTGGTCCCTGGTCTCCAATTCCCACAAGGCAGCATGAAGAGGAAAAGACGATGCCTTTCACATGCAGTAGTTGCATTACAAGAAAGGAATCCCAAGCTAAGGGAACCCAAATATTTTATAATGGATAATAAGTATGCCTACCTTTTGCTCTATAAAGATACAATATCTCAATCTGCCAAATCTGTTAATGATAGAAAATATCCTAAAATAAAGATGAGAACAAAATACAACAAGATGGCAGATACACAAGGATCTTTGGGAAATGTCAACAGTTAGTGTTTCAACAATGTTTCCCTACTGAAATCTTACCTATTTTATAATTCAATATAAGATCAATTTATCTTTTCATAAATTGAAAAAACAGATGTATACATATAGCCTTGACTTTAGTATTCTATTGATTTATATGTTATAACTAATCCAGATTCACATCATTTTAATTAAAATTCCTTGGTCAAACTTTTATATCTGGTAGGAGATGTCCACTACCCTTTTGTTTCTGTAGAAAAGTAAATATTTTGACTTTTGTGAAAATTCATTCTTTCATATTTATCTTAGAATCTGTTTGTCAAGGTTTTTGAAAAAACCTAGTAAATGTATTAGTTTGAAAGACATTGTAAAATATTTGGGGATTCTTCCATTTATTTTACCTCTTGTATTCTTTTCAAATTGTATGCAACATATAGGGACTACTTTTATAATTAGGGAAAATAAAAATATACATTAAAAACTAACATGAATTCAATTAAGTTCTATTAACTTTCTGAATTCAAAAAAACCTTTGCACTCAATTTACTGCTATTCAGTTTACTATATGGATTTTCTTAGCAAAGAAGTCTGCAATTTTTCTTTTTCATAATGTTATGTACAATTTCATAAGTGTAGTAATTTTTTAAATAACAACACTTTTACCAATACATGGCATGATAGAATTATAGTTAATAGTCCTTAAATTATAATCAGGCTTTTCATACATGCTCCTGAACTCAGCTTTGCCCTATCCTACCCTGAATGTTTCTTATAGACCTTGGCTCTCCTCTACCATTTGTCTTAGCAGATTATGACTTAAAAGTTTATTCCTGTGACTTTTACCCCCCTCCAAATCCTGAGCTACTAGAGGACAAGAAGTTTCTTATCCACACTATCCACAAATGGACATCAGTTGCTGGCACAAGTATGCCAAAACAGTGGCATACACAAACACACATACACACACACATGTATATATACGCCAAAACTGTGCTTTAAATACACACACACACGCACACACACTCACACACACATATATACTACAATGAACCGAACTTAACAATGTAGACAATTATTAAATTTTAACTTAAAAAGCATGATGCCTAATATATACTTTTACCTTTATTCAGTTCTAGAAACTAATCACTGTAAGAAACACATGATCCTCTTTCATAAGAATATAAATGTTCTCTCATACCTTTCCTTTCACTGTCATAGAATTAATAATCATTGCATGTGTCAGGCATTTTTGAATATGTGATGTAAAGAACTTGCTCTCATATTTATCTTTGCTAGAAGATAAAAAGCTACTCTTAAATTAAATACTTGAAAATAAAATTAAAAGCAATAAAAAATATTGTAATTCCTTAGAAATGCATAAACTAACAGGAATACATGTAAAGTCAGTTGGAACATGAGATAAATTCTTCAATTTTATAAGCTAACATTCATTCTGTTGTGGCATCAGCTTCATTCATAGCTATTTATTAATACCTGGGTGATTAGTAAACTACAGGTGTATATGGCCAATACTTAGGTTGCTTCATATAATGTGGATAACCTAATTCTTAAAGTAAACAAAATAAAAATATTCCCAGTAATTCATATGAGGGGAGCACAGTTTTTTTAAAATCAATCAATAGAGAGAGGAAAAGGCAGAAAAACAGGCACATGAGCTATAATATAATTGGCTTGTTTTGATAGCTCAAACCCCAGGTATCTAGATTCAGGCCCACAAACTATATTTCTGAAGACTAATTGGCATATAACATTTTAATGACGTTTCCAAAACTCTGCTGTTTCCTGCCCATACTCATGTAATCAGATTTCTATTTTCTGTTTGTTGAATTGAATGTGCTTATCCCTGAGGAATTAAAGTTAAAAAAATATTTTATAGTAAGAGGAAAAGTTTGATATTTTATATATTTCATATAACTTAACTGTTGAGTCAAAAGTAACATGAGAACATGTCATGGCCATCCTCTATACTATCCTGGGAAAATTGTCAGTCGCCACTGTTTTATCACTTCAAGGGATCAAGCCTTGATTGTACCAAAGGCAACCTCAATTTTGAGCATTTTACACTGCCAAAATCTTTTCTTTGTTATTAAGCCAACATTCTTTTTCTTATATATTCTATTCATTGGTTTCAGATCCTCTCTGGGAACTTCGAAGTCCACTCTTAATTCCAAGTCAAAGACCCTTGGGGGTAAAAAAAAAAAAAAAAAATCCTACTAGCTTTTTCTACCCTTTCTTTTCAAAATTGAACATTTAAATTGTGGTTTCTAAACACTTAATCAATCCAGATCACCCTTATATATTTTCAACACACACACACACACACACACACACACACACACACGTACGTTCTCATGCAACTTATCTGTGGCTTGAGATGAAATTTGAAAGTGTTTAAAATTAATTTTTTTTGGAGTTGTAGTATCATTCTGTCACCCAGGTTGGAGTGCAGAAGCATGCTTACGGCCACCACAGCCTAGACCTACTAGACTCAGGCGATCTTTCCACCTCATCAAGTTGCCCAGGTTGGTCTCGAACCTCTGGGCTCAGGCAGTCCTCTCACCTCAGCCTCCCAAAGTGCTGGGATTACAGGCTAAGCCACCACACCTGGCCCAAAATTAATTTTTAAGGATGGTAAGGAATAAATAATTTCTTATTTATCCAAACTAATACAAATTGAACCTTCCACTTTAATTTAAAATATTTTACATAAAGGACTTTGGACTTCACAGTTTTCAAGTTTTTATCTTTAGTAAGTTGGTTTCTTAATATACAGCAAATTAAAATAGCTAACCTTGGAACTTACAATATGTCAATTTTGCAAACTGTCAGAGTCTATGTGAAAATTTAATTATTTCTTTCTCTATTTCTTTTCTTTCTCTTTCTTCTGATAAAATTGAAGAATCAACTGAAATCTAATTTTGATTATTTCTAAACTAGGTTCTTGTGTGTGAAATACAGTAAGAGTACATTCAAGGTTGTTTAAATTGCACCCTCCCACCTTTGCTATAACGAATTCTTCTAGTCACTGTGACAGTCGAAGCAGTTATCAAGGGCTTCTGTTTTTGCAAATGCTTTCTCTCCTCACTTTTTCTTTTAGTAGGTACCCAATTTTCACACAATCTCTTTTCTCATTCCCTCAAAAAAGCCTATTCCTATCACAGAGCATTATACTCTATATCTTTAGATTCATAAGGCTGATAAAGCTCCACCATAGCTTTCTGATCGCCAGGTGATTTTTATGCACATTAAATACTGAAATATTGATCTAGGTCCCTTTCCCAACAATTACTTCCCTCTTTGTAATCTCTGCTCTCTCCCCTGCTGTTTTCTACTCATACTTTTCAGTAAATATGTTCATGTATATTTTACTTACTAGAAAAATCCTCCTTGTGATCCTAATAGCCTTCATACTTAATCTATCATGCTCTCCTACCTTTTCCTACCAGACGTTTTGTTGGAGTTGCTACATATAAGATATAACCCATGACGATGTTTCAGCTTGGCCTTCACCTTTGACCACATCAATCCTTGCAACTCCAATATAAAAATTAATTACAAAACTGTATGTAATTTTGTAGACATTGACCCCTTCCTTTTACTCTGCTTATTCTATATGGCAGAAACAGATGGTTGTCCACTAGCATCTCTTTTATTTTGCTTCCCTGATCATAGAAATATGGGATTATCTAGCCCCTTTTCCAGGATATAGTAAAAGATCAGTGATCCCATATCCCAAATCTAGTAATAGATCTTGGTTAACTTATTTTGCTTGTTCTACAAGCAATGGGTATACAGCCCAATTCTGACAAAGAGAATGCATGGTTTCAAAACACATTTTATTCACTCATAAAAAGTCCCTTTTCCCCTAGATATAGATATTTTGTGATATAAAACACAACTAATATAATGGTCTTGGAAGTACCAGACTCTTGAAAGTATGGTCAAGGGAAAGATTAAATGATCTGGGACCTTGATGTCATAACTGATATAATTTATTTTGTCCTTGAGCATTTAGAAAGTTTTTTGCATTATATAAGGCCTTCCCATCCCTTGATTTGTAGTATAGTTTTCTTTTCTTTAGTTGATTGTAAGCTATTTGAGAGCAGACTCTGAATTATATTGACCTTTGTATAACTTTTAGTATATGGTCACAGTATCTCATACATAATAGGTTTTCAGTACATGCTTATTGATAAATAAATAAACTTTAATCTGCTTCTTAATGTACCTTTTCAGTACACATAAGCTTTTTAAAGTTCCTCCTAATTTAAGTTTTAGTTTTTAATACCAAATAGCATGGCAAACTATACCGCTGACTAAAGCTCTAATTTGAATGCATTAGATAAATTAACCAATCGCAAGACTGAGAACAAAGTATGCTTATGTATAATATTTTAACTATGAACAATAACCAAGAAAACATAAAAGTATTATATTTCAGAGAAAAAGGAGAGCTGCCTAAATATGGAAGGTAAACAATATCAAAGTTGTAAGCAAATTATGTATGACTCATAGAAGATGTGACATTTCATAGTGTTTCCATTTATTCCCTACTGTAACTAGCCTATGCTTATGGATATAATACCAAATCATGAAATCATACATCTAAGAAGGGACAATGGGAAATTTTAATCCCATTATTATTACTGGTCAATTTCATTAAGCTACTCTGAAGCATGTGCATATTTGTGATAACATATTCATGGGTCCCAATGCTTCTGAAGCATTTATTTTGGGAATTCAGCTCTAATTTATAATTATTAAATTAATGCTGAGCTTAGAAACACGGTTTAGTAACAATACCTACATTTTTCTAAAACACTACTTTTGTTCCTTAGGAATGAAAGTCAGTGATTAAAATCTCTTTATGCACTTTTCCCAGTAAGCCATATGAGGATTTGATTTGATGCAAAGAGAGCTGTTGTTTCGTTTTTTAATTGTTGTTAACTCTCTCAGTGTTTGAAGCCAGTTAACCAGTCCCAATTAGAAGCAGTGCCTGATTAAACTGCTCTCTCTAGAACCATTCAGACAACTTTATTAGTGCTTCAGTTTATTTGGTAGAGCAAACCACTTTGCAGAAAGTCTTGACAGCTTAGAGAGAGCCTATTTGTGCACACAGGACATAGGACTCAAAATTGTGCACAGTTGCAAAGTTTTGATTGCGTGAATTATACATGAGGAGTGACCAGCCATTTTTGTTCAAGGATGTTAGCCAATCAGTACAGGTGCAGGAGACAAAGTAAACTGGGGGTAAGAAAAATCATACTAACTCAGGAAAGTGCTCTTTTGGGTTCTGCCAACTCAACACATGACATTATAAATCTTGGCTAGGTGCATTGTATCTCTTTAACTTTCTCAGGTAGACTCAGAATTGTATTAAATAGACAAAGGAGGATAAGAAGGAAGAAAGAAATCCACAGAGCTCTGCTTGCAAATTATTGCACACGTCATCAAGGAGCTTTATGTGACAAATGTAAGCAGAGGCTTTGAAAACTAGCCCTGTCACTTTGTTGAAGTTTAGTTTCTTCTGTTGTCTAATGTCGAATTGTCTCTCTGTTCTGTCACCTATTCACTTTATTAAAGCACAGGGTTTTGATTTTTGAATTTCCATTTTAAATGGCAGTCGAAAACTTCAAATGTCTAGGAAAGAAAAAAGCAATAATACATGTACATAGTAAAGATGGTTCATAGATTTTTTCATGGTGAATAAAAGGAAAATCTTTGGTTAGTATTATGAATAACTCCACCATGACTACAAGCATTTGGACTTTTAAAATATAAAATTTAATAGGGCCAATAATTAATTTTGATAAAATGTATAGTGTAAATTGTACAGAAAAGGCTCCTGACACAAAGAAGTTTTTCTTCTTTCTGGCCTCCTATTCTTTGTCTACTGAAGGATAGGGGATATCTGCTATTCTTTCCTTCCTTTTATTATTATTTAGCAATACCTTTGATATCAATTTCTATCACCTTCTGTGTTAAGAAGAAAATTGCATGAGACTGTAAGAAAATGGAGTTATACTTTTTAAAAAAGTAAGAAAAAGCAGTCATTTTCTTACCAAGGGGGCCAGTAATGAGATCACTCATAGAGAAGAATGTGTCAGGGTCACCATCAAACAAATATGCAATGCTGCTGGCTTGAGGACAGGAGGAAGTAGAGGAGGCCAGCAGGGGGAAATTGTATATTTGTCAGGACTGACAGTTTGCTTTATAGTGGTCCCACCTCCTCTTTAAAGTAATTCCCATTCAGCTTGTGGTAGATTGCTATACAATGAGGTCAGGCACAGCAAATCAATTCTGATATGATTGCATTTTAGCCCTCGTCATATTTCTCCTGGAAATCTCGCCAGAATCAGCTATTCATTTCATAAGAACATTGATTTCCCTACCCACACTCTCTCATTCCACTTCATCTTCTATTCAGCAAAGCTCCTCCTTTAAAGAAAATCATGTAGGTCCAAGCCATCTCCCAAAGGTTGACTACAACCACATGGAACATAGTAAATCCTTCTCATCCAGTAAAAGGACTGATAAAATTTCATTTCAACAAATAATATTTTAAAAGACTTTCCAGTAATGCTCTATGTGTGCCATGGCCATGGTAACAATATTTTGTTTCCATCTATATAACAATATCCTTATCATAAAAGATACTAACAATTAGAACTGTCTAACATTGTTTCCCATGTCCTCTTCTCACTTCAACCTACAGAGCACTTTTTTCGATAACATTGGGTGATGGACCATTTCCTAACAAAGAAGAAACATATAAAAAGCCTTAGGCTGAGGAAGTCTTTGCCAATGGAGAACACTTATATTAGAATGTTCACACTGCTGACACTTTCCTCTCATTTCTTTCACTGGATTTGACATTTTGTCTGCTCTCACCTCTGTTATTTCTTAACCTATTGATGTTTGGCTTCCAGAATCCTTCACTCATTCACTGACTTCTGTCAAGTATATGAGTCTCAATTCAATGCATGCCTTAACTCTGCATGGTCTATTGTTTCTGACTTCCATGTTTTCAAATGTTCAGGAGATCTCAGAAACACAGATTAAAATTAAACACACTCCTTCTAACATGAATTTGTGTCAGAGTCTTCTTTTACCTATTTCCTTTTCTAAGACCTAGTCTTAATCTTCCCCATTTCCTAGAATGTGTTTGGATATATTTCTGCATTTCAGTGCATCTTTGAAAGATGTTCTCTCTCTCTCTCTCTCTTATGTTTCATGGCTTTGGCCAATGCACAGTATTATCTGATGATTTCTCATCCTGAGGGTTATAATTATTTCTGTCCTTATATTGTTTTGGCATTAGTCTTATTGACAAAAAAACCAAACTCTTTAAAATATTTAAAGAAGTTTATTCTGAGCCTAATACAAGTAGCTGTAGCCTGAGGTAGGGCCTCAAGAGGTCCTGAGAACACATGTCCAAGGTGGTTGGGTTACAGCTTGGTTTTATACATGTTAGGGAGACAGAAGTCAACAGGCAAGGACATAAATCATTACATATGAGGTAAATGTTGGCTCAGCCTAGAAAGGTGGACATCTCAAATCAAGAGCTTATAGTCATAAATGAGTTTTAGGGATCCTTCAGTCTACAATCTGCTGAGAAAAGCCATTGTCTAAAGAAGTGAAATCAACAGGAATGTCTGAAGACAAGGGAGTTGTGGAAACCAAGGCTCTTTTTATGTGTATGAAGCTCATAGGTGGCAGCCCTTAGAGAGAATAGATGGCAAATGTCTCTTACTCAGATGTTAAAGGTGTCAGAAGACTGTTAATTCCTCTTGGATTCCAGGAGGCCTGGAAATGGGAAAGATCTGGCTATGTTTATGGAGATTCTCTGTAGATGCAAATATTTCTCCACAAAAGATGGCCTTGTAGGGCTATTTCAAAATATGTCAAAGAAGTATATCTTGGGATAAAACAACTTTACTTCCTTTAGGGCCTGCGGAGTGTAAAATGATGCTATGCAAGAGTCAGGTTGGAATTTTGTTCCTTATCTCCACAATGTCTGTTTCACAGCCTTGTGTTCTCTACTTTAAGGTGAATGCTAGTGAGTTGTGCCTAAACTCCACAGGTTTATAATAAGGCGTGTCCAATCTCCTTTCCTGTCAGAGCCCGGAATTTAGTTTTTCACGTTTCCCTAGACCCAGAGGGAGTCCATTCAGTAGTCAGTTGGGAGTGTGGCTTAAAATTTTATTTTTCATTTAGAGTCCACTGGACTATTGCTGTGATTAGTGTTGTGTTCTACCCTTTTCATATAAAAGTAAATATGAAGGAGGGGGAAAATAGCACACTTTAAGTCTCTCCCTGCTCAGTCTTCCTTTGCTAGTGTTCTGCTCCTTTTTACTCTGAACTGGCAGCTAACCCTTCTTTTCCCATTCAAACACCAGAATCAAGCCACCTTCTAGGTTTCTAAGACATATGTTGTGAGTATATGTTTAGGCTGAAAATTCATAGATCTGCCACAGACTTCCTTAAGGGCTCAAAGTTAGGCTATACCATGGGAGCCAGAAGTCCACACTTACTCACCTTCATGGTGAGACTTGCATGTATTGTATTCTTCTTATGACTTCCCTTATGTACTAGACTAGATTATTGCTTAGGAGACATTCACTCCCTCCTTCCAAATCTTGGTCTCCACAGAAATAAAATCCTTCCTGCCCCATGGATTTTGGAATGGGACATGTGACTTTCTGTGTGCAATAAAATGTCAGTGAACATGACAAGACTTTAAATATGTATATGCCTTTGGGCAAGTTTTCTTGGCCTCCAGTATTCTGCCTTGCAAGGATTCCCCAGATTGATTCAGCCTCTTCAATTCTAGCTCCAGAATGAACACACAGGAGCAGACATAAGACCAAACACAGATTCTGAAGCCAAAGCAGCCATCTCCAGAGTCTAAAACAGAGATATACCAGCTGAATCACAGATGTATGAATAAGAAATAAGTGCTTATTTTTATGTGTCACAGAGATGTTATGGTAGTTTGTTATGCAACAAAACTGATTAACACAGAATTGGTCCTGGAAGTCTGGTGTTGCCATAATTAAAACCTAAAATATGTGGCAGTGATTTTGGGAACTGGCAGGGTGATAAGAAAATTGTTAAATGAGTTTGAGGACAATGATCTGGGTAATGTAGTGGTAAGACATTTTGTGAAATTTACTCTAGAAGTAATTTAGAAAAGAAAATATCTATCTATTGAATTGCTAGTGTTGAGCAAAAAATGTTGAGGTAGTATCTTCAGAGTGTGAGCAGTTACCATTAAGTACATGAGGTAAGATGCTACAAAAAAAAATTGGAAAGGAATTGAACTGTCGGCAAGTAGAGTGCAAAAGAAATAGAGACAGTTTAGAGAATGTATAGGTTTAAAAAAAATGAAACTGTTTCCAAGTCAAAAATTAAATCAAGGATGTGTCTGTAACACTTATCTTAAACCTCTGAAAGAATGAAGGATAAAGGAATGGAACAAAGGAGCTCTTGGAAAGAGTGAAGCAGACTTCAGTAAATTAAATGCATCCAAATTAATGGTAAGTAAATCTAGACAGAAAGACAATCTGGAAAAGAATTGTGCACATACTTTTGGACAAATAAAGTTAACTAGTAAAAAATGCATAGAACACATATATTTTTTAAAGAACTCTAATGGCAAAAATATAAGCAGTCAAGAATAAAAGGAATTGAGATTGCATGGTGGATAAAAAGAAGACCGGCCCCAAAATGTCTGGAGGCAGAAAGAGACTGGAAGATCTCCATTCACCAATGAATAAGCTATTTCCCAAATCTTTATTAGGAAATGACCATTAGGCATAATGGAAAATGACGGTATCTTCAGAAAGAAGATTCAAGAATACAGAAAACTATAAACCAGAAAATCATTTCCAGGCAGACTGGGACATGATCAAGGAAGCTTCACTTGTACTGCAGGAGACCCCAGTGACATTTCTCCAACAGAACTTTATGTAATTTTATTTTATTTTTTTGAGTTGGAGTCTCACTCTGTCACCCAGGCTGGAGTGCAATGGCATGCTCATGGCCACCTCAGCCTCAACCTGCTGGGCTCAGGCAATCCTTCTGCCTCAGCCTTCCAAGTAGCTAGAACTACAGGCACACACCACCTCGCCTGGCTAACTTTTTGATTTATTGTAGAAATGAGGTCTCGCCAAGTTGCCCAGGCTGGTCTCAAACCCACAGGCTCAGGCAATTCTTTTGCCTCGGCCTCCCAAAGTGCTGGGATTATAGGCTTGTGCTATCACGCCCAGCCTCCAACAGAACTTTAAAATCTGTATGAAGCCGGGCTCAGTGGCTCAGCCTGTAATCCCACGCCTTTGGGAGGCTGAGGTGAATGGATTGCCTGAGCCCACGGGCTCGAGACCCACCTGGGGTACTTGGCGAGACCTCATCTCTACAATAAATCAAAAAATTAGCCGGGCGTGATAGCGCACACCTTTAGTTCCAGCTACTTGGAAGGCTGAGGTGGAAGGATCGCCGGAGCCCAGCAGGTCGAGGCTGGGCAACAGTGAGACTCCAGCTCAAAACAAACAAAAAAACAAACAAAAAACCAAAATAAAATCTGCCTGAATCAGTAAATGCTGTGTGCTTTCCTTTCAGATGGGATTGTAATGTGGTCATCCTGCTTCTGGTTCATTATTTTTATGCTGGGTATATGAGGAGTATATAATGTTTTAGTTTATCAATCTCTGGCTCAAGAGGAACAAAATCTAGGCCAGATGTAAACAGTGAGATCCTGGACTATGAACTTGATGCCATGATTAAATGAGACTTCCTTGAGGAGAGGGTGAGTAATTTTTTCATGAAGAAGGGAAATAAATGTAAGCAAGAGGGTACAACAAATAAATCTGGTTACTTTGAGATTATATTGATTCCTGACTCCAGCACACCATAAAAAAGTGTACTTTCTTGCCTAATTGATGTTGGCTTAGGTACACAAAAATTTATTTTTTTTTTTTGGCCAATGAAATACTAGCAGATGTAAGCAAAGTTTAAACTGTGCGTGGTTGACTGCACTCTGAGATCATTATGAGAATAGTGTCCTCCAGGTGTCTGTTGTTTCTTAATCTGGAATGAACACACATGGAAGGAAATTGACCTCCATCTATAACCAAGAACCAAGCTAGTTTGGATCCACAACCTGAAACTCCACCACCCTGGCTGAAGTCCACATCTAAAACTTAAGGAGATTCACCTCAAATGAACAGCAGACATCTGAACAAGAAATGAATACTTATTATTGTTTGCCACTGAGATTTTGTGACTGTTTATTGTATTGAGAAACCAAACTGATACTTCTTTGCTTATCTAGATTTCAGACTTACTTATCTTTTCTCATTCAAATATGACTTGATAATTACTGTGCTAAAGATACACAGTATTAGTTTAGCACTGAAAATTATCTGGTTCCCAGAATAAGTAAATACCTACCCACCCAGGAACTACAGTATTTTCACTGTACAAGAGAAGATAAAAGAGTTAATTTGCTTATAGCATCCCTTAAATACATTTTGGCTTATCATCAACTCACTAACCTCCTATATCTCAAACCAAATAAAATGTCTCCAAAATAATCATAAATTTTCTACACAAAATATCTTTAAATTAAGTACCATGTGCAATATACAAAGAAAATATCCAGTGATACCTATGATCTATCACATGGCAAATATTCACAATATATTTTTGAATGAATGACTGAATTACTAATATAAATTCATATGCTTGAGTTATATAACTATAGGAACATATAGAAAGATATGGATAATTTTCAGTGAATGTGCATTTCAGCATATTTATCATATATTTTTTCTCCTTTATTAAAAATTTGTAATGCCATAGGTCTCCATTATACACATTTACAAAAACCTGAGTTAGTGATTTAGAAAACATCTATTACAGAAGATCCATAATTTTGAAAATTGTGTGTACATTTTATCTACATGGAAAAAAAAACTTTTAATTCTCAGTTAGGGATATAACCCTTTCATACAAATTTGTCCTCTCTCTATATACAGTCCCAAACAATAAAGATGAGAGTCAATCATCTAAATGTTCTCAAATTTATGAATCTGAATGCTTGTCTTTTTCAATTGGCTGGATTAGATTCATGTTCATGGAGCCACAGAGGTTTGTCAGCTATGGATCTTGGTTCTTGATATTGTAATCGACAGATAATGTGTTGCGTCTATTTGAAGTTTCACACAATAGTGTCAAAGGCACTGGGGCCACTGCATTATAAGACATCAATGTCTACTTTTATTAATTATTGATATGCTATGCAGTGAATTGTCCCCTGAAGTTCATATGTGGAAGCCCTCACACTCAATGTGATTATCTTTAGAGAGAAGGCTTTTAGGAGGGAGTTAAGGGTAATTGAACTCACAGGTGTTGGGTCTTATTCCATCAGTTTGAGTGACCTTAGAAGAGGACAGAGAGATTCTCTCTCTTTCTCTTTATGTGTGTGCACCGAGGAAAAGCCATGTGAAGACACTGTAAAAAGGTGGAGGTCTGTAGGCCAAGGAAAGAGGTTTCACCAGACACTTACCCTCTCATCATCCTTTTCTGAGGTTTACCAGGCTCCAGAACTGGGAGAAAAGACATTTTTATTTGTTTGTTTAAGTCACACAGACTACTGTTTATTATATGACAGCTTGAAATTACCAGGACACGAATATAAGTAATTTTTCACATAATTTTAAAAATAGTTTAAAGTATACATATTATATTGAATATGAATAGTTGCTATGAAACTATAAGGCATCCCCTCTAAAAGATATTATATCAGAAAGGGTTAAGAGTCGAAGCTTCTAAGAGATGAAAATTGCCTTGGATTGTTATTGTTATATAGAATTATTTACAAACATTTGGAAATGGCAAAACCTAAGAAAGCAAGCTTGATAATGTCATCTTGTAGGAAAAGACTGTGTCTAAAGATCAGAAATACTGGAAACCAGTGCTTTATAACTATATCATAGGGAGAGAGCAACGCAGTTCCCTAATGTTTTGTGCTTTTTTAACTGACAAGATATGTATTTAAACTAAAATATTGAATGACTAACACCTCGTTTCCTTTGAGTTTGGTTTACTCAGTTGTTCAAGGAGTACTTATTAAGTGCTTACTATGTACCAGTGTTATTCCCAGCAGTGGGGACTCAGTAGTGAATAAGATAGGCAACGCCCCAGTCTCATGGTGTTTATATTCTAATGAGTTGAAGACAAAAATAATATATATTTTTTTATGAAAAAATACATAAATATTAAATAAGTAAAATGTGTTTGCTGTAAAGAAGATAAGTCAATGTGCTTTCTATTCAGTGTATAAAACAAATAATAAAAGATTGATTAGAAGAGGAAATGCAGCTTGGAGGACACTGCAACTGTCCATGAGTATTGAGAGTGATCAGAGTTTACAGATGGTACTTCAGCCTGAGGATGTCTTCACACCGAATAACTGCCAGTGTTTTGAGAGTCAGAGTAGGTACACTATTCTCTACAAGATATTCATCCTAGAACTTCTGTTGGAATTGAGTTTTCAGAAGAGTGACAATTACTGATAATGACATGATCAGCAATTTGAACCACAGAGTGGGACTAGTTGTGTGAAAAGGTTGAGAATAGTCATATCTTCATTTTATTTTGTGCATAGTTTAATGATCCAAACAATGCTGACATCAATACCTTATCACCAAATATAGAAATAATGGTAACAATAAGGAAAATTGTCTGAATTAATTCACAAACTCTAACCCTCAGGTAATGATATCATTAAGTATAACCTGAAATTAAAACAGAGCAAAGCAGAATATGAGTAATTTTTGAACAACAGGCCAATAATGGCGCTTTGGAGTTGAACAGACACTTAGACAGTGTTATGAATAAAAGGTAAGGAATAATATGATACAGATAAATACATGGGAAGAAATATGTTATTGCTTAATTCTTGTTTTGTTTTGTATAAATAATACAATATTTTGTTTTTTATACATAACGCAATATTTTTAATGAAAATAGTGATCAGTAAATGCCCTGGATACCAATTATCAGAAGTAAAGTAAAGTTCTACTATAAACATCATCTTATCTAAATTTGTCATCTAGGGAAAAGAACCAGAACCTACCTGCAGGACATGTAAAGTGTTACTTTGTGTTTTGTCCTTTGAGAATCTAAAAAAGCAAGCAATGAAAAATAAAGTGATTCAAATATCACAATTGACAATTACAGAGGTTGGTTTTAATATAATAATGGGATCTAATGCATTTATGGATAAAATCTATGTGAGTATATAATGATTCTGATGATTATTTCTTAGTTGTAGATTATAATAATCTTTATTTTCCTCTTTATATATCTCTCTGCTTTATGATAGAATGAGCACTTATAGTGAGCATTTTTCTTATATGTCAGGAAACAGTAAAAGATCTATATAAAACTTCAATTCCAGCATACATTAGTTTATGGTTTTCCCAAGTGGTTGAATTGAGGATTTCAATTTGTATAGGAAAAAAATACCAAACAGATGGAATTTCTCAGATGCACTGCTTCACTTAATTAACTGAATGTTTGTTATTGTTATATAATATGTCAATATCCTGGCAGAGAACGTTTCATTAAAAAAAAACTTGAATAAAATTTTTCTGACTAGGGTTGTTTTTTTGTTGGGTTTTTTTTTTTTTTTTTTTTTTTTTGGTGCAAGGAAGATACACCTTTGGTGCATTTGTGTGTTCTCCTTTACAAACACTAAATGATTGTTGTTAACTTCAAAACTGTGATAGAAAGTTAGATATAGAGTGGTTTCAATTTACCTTTTCAACTTCTTTATTTGTTTCCAATTTGAACCTATACTCTCTGACTCAGCATCTTCACATAAACTAAATCTTATTTGACTTCAATGTTGGCTGCTGGTATTAGAGATCTGCCATTCATTTCTTCAAAGACCAAAGCATAATGGTACATTTAGGATTCATTACCATTTCAACTGAAGAAGATATGTATTAAAGACATGGAAATTAATTTTGCCCAAGTTTAAAAATATCCATATGGCTTAGTATGTTTTTTAGTTTAAAGATAATATGAGTTGCATTAAAAAAATTATTATATTATTATTTTCTTAATTTTCAAACTTTCTCTACTTGCAGTTTCACAAACATATTTTTAAAAAAGAATTATAAAAGTTAACTACATGTAAACAACACAACTTACTAAATTATAAAAGTCAATTTTGATATTTTAGCTCCTAAAATGAATATGTTATCTCCTGAGTCTTATTATATTTGATATAGATACATTAAGTAATGAAGTATAATAAAAACACCAAATTATTTCTTAAAATATCTCCAGTATATCTTCAAGTTTTTAATGATTTTAAGATCCTACACTGACAACTAAGGAAGGAAAAGAATTCAAGAGATCCTACAAAGAAAAATTTTAATGAAATTTTTAGATCAGAGTGGAATAAGAAAATTTCCCTTTCCTCCACACCTTGCACTCACCAATAACATATTCCACAACACTAATTGTCAACTGAAACTTACCAGAGATAAATTAGGAGTCGGGAATCAAAAATATACACATAAGGGGAGATATAAAGATAGTTATTGTCAAGTGTATAAGAAAGTCATCATAGAGTAAGAAATAGATATATTTCAACAGATTAAATGTATCATGAAGAAAGATTTCCAAACACTCTAGCAGAACTTTCCAACCAGGCAGCAGTGTAATTTCACTGCCTCCAGTGGTTATGTTTACTAGATCGAAATCTCGTCAAGTTTTAAAATCCTAGCAGATTTGTGCTGCATGATCTCTATTAAGTTTCTATGGTTCTAGAAATCCTTGCACAGTTGTCCTAAATTTTCCATGATTTCATCCATGGTTACCAGAGACTTTAATATAGATATCATCTCAGCTGATGGTTAGAGATCAGTTTTTGCTCATAGGTCTAAGAAGACATCTAGAAGGTAAATATTCTAGACCTGGGATTCACAAACTAGAGGGGGCCACTGCCTGTTTTTGTATAGTTCATGAACTAGCAATGGTTTCTACATTTTTAATTGGTGAAAATATTAAACTATGAATTAAACTAAGAATATTTCATGACATGTAAAATTATATGAAATTCAAGTTCCAGTATTCATAGATAAAGCTTCATTGTAACATAGTCACGCTCTTGTATTTGCATATTGTCCAAGGCTGCTCTCTTGCTACACAACAGAGTTGAGTTGTTGCAACAGAGACCTTAGAGATCACAAAGCTTAAAATATATATTTTCTGGCCTTTTACAAAAAGATTATCCACATCTGTTCTAGACTCCTAGAGAACATTGACTTCTATGCACTGGATCAGTGATTACCGATGTATATAATAATGATAATGATAATAATACATTTATTGTTATATGGGCTTCAAGGGAGGAGAGAGGAGAATTTTCAAAATATTTTTGCCAGTCAAAATGAGTCATCTAACTCCAGAGTCTGATAATCATGACCTTGAAGTCAAATGATATCTTAAATAGTTACATCTAATCTAATCCTCCAAATATTTGTCTTCTGATGTCTCGCATCACAAGGAACCATCCGACAAATTGTACAAGCCAGATGTAGAAGTTTTGTCACTTTTTCCTCCGTCATGTACCAGGTATTATGTCCACTCCATTAACAGTGTCTGTCAATTTTATCTTCTACATCTCCTGTATCTGTTCACACCTCTTTATTCCCACTATGAGGTTCCTAGCCTGAGCACACATGCGCCTAATCTATGACAGCTACCTTTTAACTTGTTTCCTCACATTTGTGCTCAAAATTAAAATGTTTACTGTATGCGAAAAAGACATAAGTTTACTGTAAATAGAGAGAAGTGTAAAGAAAGTAAAACAAGAGTTAGTGAGTCATAAAAATTTATTTCAGTAGGTCAAATCTCAGCCTATCCTTTTATATTATGTGATATTCATTTCTGATCTCTTTAATTGAATTATGTTTATCGCTTGTTTGGTTCTACTTTGTTATCCAGTAATATATCTTTCAATAAGAATCAAAAGGAGAAGAAATATTTCCTGAGTTTTATGAATTTTAGAATTATGCCCTAATAGAAAACCAAGATGGGTATGAGATTGTTAGATTGTCCTGTGTTGTTTCCTAGTATCATATTAAGTATAAAGAAATCTTAGGCTTTCTGGCTTTGAGCATTTTAAAATTATTATTATCAAAATTTAAGTTCTAAATCTTGCAATTATACCTCAATTTTGCATTATCTCTATCAAAAAGGTAATTTTATCACCCATCTAAATATATTTTTCCACAAGCCATTTTTTTCTGAAAGTACAAATTATATATACATCTACTGATGTCCTTTTATTTATCTTCCAGAACTACCCCTTTTGAATAATATTTAATCTATTTGTTTGTCTGTATTTTTGTGACTTTTCTCAGTTCTCTAATTCATGTTTATCACTGCACTTTCAGTCAAGTTTGTTCTACTTTTGGAAAAATTTTTCTTTAACTCTGGAATGGTTTTATTATTCTCTTCCTGACCTTTGTCAGTTCACTTTGGTTCTTTTTGTTGACCTGACATCTCTTCTTTAAACTTTTCTGTGATATCTCATAAAACAAATATGCAAGCAAGATGACCACTGAGAAGAGGCTAGAGTGAGTTTCTCCTATGGAGTAAATCAAGGGAGAGTTTTTTCCTCAGCACCCAGAGAGGAATGGGACCAGCAGCACATCCCAAGACTCATCAAAGAAGTGATAATAACCACAGAGTGCAAAGAGGAGAAAAATCCGTTGACTGGGTTGGAAGTAGCCAGACAATTCGCTGGATCAACAAAGACCACCAGCAGCCTCTAGATGAAGTGAGAAAGTTTTCTCAACAGTTGATCTTCTATAATTGAGGAAGGAAACTCAGAGAGGGTAACTTGCCCAGAGTTATTGGCTTAAAAATTGATAAACTCAGATGAACTTGCTCTTTCCCCTGCATCCTGTTGCCAAGGATTGGACTTCCCAGGAAAAACTAACAGTGTATGAACTTCAGAATTGCATTTAAATTATATTTTTTGTAAGAGAGTTATTTGCCAATACTTTGTGAAGTTCTATAAAAGTTCATAAAAGCAATGATATTCAGTAGGTAGATGAATGTATAATTCCTCATGGCTGATGTACTTTAAAAATACAATAATGATGATCATAGTCAAACTGCCTATGAAATATAGAGAGATTAAAAAATAAAGTGCTCTTTTAAAAAAGACGGAAACATATATATTTTCACAGATGCTACAATTCTGTAGAAAACTGTATTCTAAATTCTTCCTCTGATTCCAAAGCTAAAGCGTGTCAGATGTTGCTTTGACCTTGCTTTCTTCCCAAATTTTTGTTTGTCGTCACTGCCCTATGTTTCTGCCATTGTCTGCTTATTGTGTTTGGTTTAGTTTTATTTGCAGTGTCTCTGCACGGGTCCTGCCCTTGTTCCTTTCTGAACTGTGAATGAGACATTCAGCTGCCATCTGAAATACAGGGAGAGGCAGAAGACATTTCTGAGGCTGTCTACAATTTCAAGTTAGACTTCACATAATGAACCTCAGATCTGCCGTGTTCTTAGTCACCGGGCGCAACTCTATGCTCAGATTGTGCAGGTGGAGTTGTGTATGCCCCGTGTGGAATTCCTTTACTCATAGGTTCCCTGGGTTTTAATCTCCTAATCCCAGGTCCCTTCCTTTCCAGCCTTTCAAATGTCTCTCCTCTAGCAGGCTCATTCATCAGAAGCGGGAGACTATCTGAAGACAAAGCTATCCCTTGCCAGTCTCCACTCTGAGATGTGAAACTGAGCAGTGCCAGTGATTGATATTACCTGCTTTTCCTTTGGTCCTTTCAACCCCTCAGATAAACCTTTCCATGTATGTGGCACTTCCTTGTAAAGATGTGTATTTTACTTGGGATTTAAGGAAGTTTGAGTTAACTCTCAACATGTGCTCTTGTTTGGGTCCATATTATATTACTATTTGGCAGATATTCAAAAATTTGTCACCTTTACTACTGGATAATTACAAACATACATGTACTTTATTATTATTATTATTATTATTATTATTATTATTATTTTGCTTTCTGAGTGCTTCGAGAAAAACAAATAAAATATTTTATTCCACCAACTTTAACCCAAAGTTTACACACTTGATCTTTTTCCTCCAATCTATTATCTCCATGTGCCAAAGAAATCATTGCAAAATGCAAGTGCTACCTCTCATGGCTCTTTGTGAAACCCTCTGAGAAACTGTATTTCTCTTAGATGCACACTCACGTCATAATAAAGCCTGCATATCCTCGTGTGATCTACCTCCTAACTCCCCAGCCTCAATCTGCAGTTCAGTCTCCTCCTCTCTGCACTTCAAATCCTTCAGTCTTCTACTTCGTTGGGCTTTAATGCCTTTGAGCATGCTGATGCCTTTAACAGAATGTGTTTTTTCCTACAAATACAACTCCTTTGCCATATTAACAGAACTTATGATTTGGAGCTCAGCCATCCAAAACTTACTTCCTCAGGGAAAGTGTCTAAGCTTCTCACTCTACCCCTAAAATATTCTCAAAATTTGCATTGTTTTTTAAAACACTTATCAGAGTTGTGTCATATATGCTTGTTTATTGAATGAATGATTTAATAAGAAGAATGAATGGCAGTAATATCTTAGTAATCAGATTTTACCAACTGAAATAGTTGGTAAAAAAAAATTTGTAGTATTAAGCGAAGCAATATTTATTTTAACAATTATCCATTAATATAATTTTAATGAGATTATTCATTGAGCTCTATTTCAGTTACATGATGTTTTCACTATTTTACTTTGATTTCTTATAAAAATGATGCTCATATACTCCTTGTTCCTCTGCTCACTACTCTCTCTCTCCTTCTCCTTTTTCCATGTATCTATATAGATACACATATACATATGCCCACACGTGTATATGTAACTATGTATATATGTATGCATGTATATTAACTTGTAATTAATTGTATTAAGCCTTATGATACAAAAACTCATAAGATGATTAAGAGAATAGCAAATTTATTATGAAGTACCATTCGTTTGGTCCCAAATGAGGCCACACATCTAAATTCACATGCCTTATAAACTTTGCAAGAATCAGACTAACTTGTTCAGTTTTTGGCATGAGGAAGTAGTTTCCCAAACTTGGTACTACATTTTATTGCAAAGCATGCATTATCCATTTCTGTCTTCATGTGTCTGCCAACTGTCATTTCTCTTAGCTCCAAACCTAATATCAAGAATATTTTAAAATGTTTAAAATCTATATAGACACCATTTCAAATGTCAATCTATCTTTAGATATGATTCATGAGAAAATTAGCTAGTTTGAATGCTATGATTAGAATACTACTCTGTGTTTACAGTGCTTTCTCCCTCATCTTGCCAAGTTGTGAATAATACACATTTAAAAGCCATTGAATAATCAATTAGAATACTTATGCCAAATTGCATTGCCTGAATCCTCCTCCTGCTTCTCCTCAGCAAAGTTCTTAAGAATGGCATTTCTCACAGGCTATCTTATCCTTCCACACACTCCTATCAGGTGCAGTTCAACAAACCATTTTGCTTTCTTTGACTATTTTGATATTTGACTGTGTCATTCTTTTTGATGCTGCTCTTATAAATTTAAGAGCGATGGAGCTTAATTTTCAAATATAAAAAAACTTATAAAATTTTAGTTTTTAATGCAATTTACACTAATTGTACTTACTAAAAACCTTTGCACAAATCATGTATTAGATAAGTAGCCAGTAACTGTCATTTTTCCAACCATGTGGTGCTTAGCACACTTCTGTTTAGCAGCAAGAAGGGAGTCTGCTTTTAGGAAAAACTAGAAAACACCCAGTGGGTCTTGAGAACTTTTCTCATGTCTACTTCCCTTTAATCCATCACTCTTTCTCTCTTCCTATATATCAAAAACTGCTCTCAGTTCTTGCCAGATTTCTAACAAAAATCTCACAAAAAATAATCATCTCAACTCACTGAGAGATTTGCTGACAATTTAACTTTAGGGAGGACAGGGTTTTGCTATCCTCACTGTAGTACATGGGCTGGATGATCAACACACAGTGAGGGCTAGAAAGGTAAGGTGTGGATCACTGTGATTCTGTCCATCCTTCAATCTGTCTGGTGTCCCATCCTGTGTCCCTGTCCCTTCTTTGTGAGGCAGGGTTCGTCTTTACATTACTTCACTTTTGAATCTCAAATCAACCATGGATATGGCTCTGTATACTTACTTAACATTCTGGTTCCATTGTATTGTTTTCTTTTTCCTAAGAAATTTCTCAGAACTCCTTGATTTTCTTCTCTCTCTCTGTATTCCAGATTGATATTTCTTACAGTCCACGTTTCCACCTGCCAACACACTTATTGCTAGATGTGCAAATACTAAATCTTTTCTCCCATCAAGACAGCTGGCATCTTTGAGCAGTAGCCAAAGTTCGTCATACGAAAAAGTCTTGGGACAGCTAATCAGGTAGAAAAGTTCTGAAATGCAAGGCTCAACATCCTTCTTTTTTCTTAAATAGAAACATTTATTTATGCGTGCATGCATATATGCATTTATTCATGGATTTTTAATAGACTTAGTTTTTAAAACATTTGAGTTCACAGCAATATTGAATAGGATATTACAAAACTTCCATAAACTCCCTGCCCCACAAATGTACAACTTTCCCTATTGCCAACATCCATCACCACAGTGGTATATTTGTTATAATCAGTGAACTTAACAGCATTATCCTCCAAAGTCCATAATTCACAGTAGAAATCACACTTGGTATTGAGAATTATATGGGTTTTGACAAAAGTAGTATTGTACAGAATAGTTTCATTGCCCTAAAAGTCCCCTGCAGTCTGTCTGTTCCTTCCTTTCTCCCCCAAATCCCTTGGCAACCATTAATCTTTTTACCGTCTTTATTATTTTGCCTTTTCCAGAAAGTTATATGTGAGAGTTGACCCCAAAAAAGGAATTACCTTTTGGAGGGTGGGCTCCTTGAAGTACAGGCTTCCTCCTCTAGGTAAGTGTTCTAGGAACCTATCAGCATCAGTGTCCCAGCTGGCATTGTTGTGAGACTGCAGTCAGTCGGCTTCAGTAATTTTTTTTTTTGGAAATTCTTTCAATGCATTTGATGGGTGATTTAGGAGCACACCTGCCCACATCACACTGAGTGTTCAGCAGTTTTTTACCAAAAATGGCCTGATCCCCATGAACCCACAACCCCTTTTACTTGATCTCAACCTGATTGACTTTTTGGTGTGTTTTCCTGGATAAAAAAAGGCCTCAATTTTGCTGATATGGAAGAGGTGAAACAAAAACAACAGAAGCACAAAGAGGCATCAAATTGACAGTTCAAAAACTTTTAAGCAGTGGAAAAAAAGCATCTCGATAGGTGTGTTGCATCAAACAGAGAGTACTTTGAAGGTGACTACAGTTTAAACTCATAAGAATAAATACACAATTTTTTATAAATAAATTTGGGGTATTTTTTAGTCCTTCCTCCTCATAGTAAGAATCATACAGTATATAGAATTTTAGGTTTGGCTTATTTCACTTCATAATCTACAGTTAAGATTCCTCCCGTCTTTTCATTGCTTGATAACTCATTTCTTTTAAGCCCTGAGTAATATTCCATTACCTACGTGCATCATAGTTTGTTAATCTGTTTACCTGCTAAAGTACATTTTGGTTACTTCCATATTTTTTCAATTATGAATAAAGCTGCCTTAACCATCTATGTACAGGATTTTGTGTACATATATATTTTCAACTAATTTTGGTAAATACTAAGAAGTGCAGGTGCAGGTCCTCTGGAAAGAATATATTTACTTTTGTGAGAAACTGCCAAACTGTCTTCCAAAGTAGCAGTATCATTTTGCATTCCCATCAGCAATGATTGAAAGTTACTGTTGCTTCATAGCTTTGCCAGAATTTGGTGTTGTCAATGTCTGGAATTTTCACCATTCTAATGGGTTTGTAGTAGTAGTCCGGTGTTTAATTTGAAGTTCCCTAATGTTATATGATATAGAACATCTTTCCATTTGCTTATTTGTCATCTGCCTATCTTCTTCGGTGAGATGTCTGTTAAGGTCTTTTGAACATTTTTAAATAAGATTGTTTATCTCCTTATTGTTGAGTTTTAAGTGTTCTTTTCTACATAACTGTTCTTTATCAGATAGTCTTTTGCAAATATTTTTTCCCATTCTGTGGTTTGCCTTTTCATTCTCTTGTCATTTTTTTCATAGCTACATTTTTTATTTTAATGAAGTCTGGGTTACCAATTATTTATTTCACATTTCATGCCTTGATGTTGTATTTAAAAGACCATTGCCTTGCCAAGATGATATAGAATGTATCCTATCTTATCTTCTGGGAGTTTTATAGTTTTTGCATTTTACATTTAAGTATATGATTCATTTTGAGTTTATGTTTGTGAGGGTATTAGGTCAGTGTCTAGATTTTTTTTATTTTTGCTTTTGTATGTCCAGGTGTTCTGGCACTATTCTTTAAAAAGACTACCTCTTCTCTATTTTATTGCCTTTACTCCTTTGTCAAGTATCAGCTGGCTGTTTTTATGTGGGTCTATTTCAGGACTCTCTATTCTGTTCCCTTGATTTGTTGGTCAATTGCTTTAGCAACAACTAACTGTATTAATTACTGAAATTTAATGCAAGATAGTGTCAGTCCTCTGAACTTGCTCGTATTCTTGAATACTGAGTTGATTTCTCTGGGTTGATTATTTGGGTCATTTGCCTCTCCACATAAACTTCATCATCAGTTTGTTGATATTCTTAAAATAACTTGCTGGAATTTGTATTGAGATTGCACTGACCAACTTAATTTTGACTATGGGTATTCACTTATACCTGTGAAAAACCTAGTGATCTAGTGATAGTGATTCAGATAACACATAATTAGAGAATGAGCATGGGGCACTATTACTTTGATGTAAGAGAGACTGACTGGTGACTCCTAGTTCATCATGTAACTGTACTCCTGTCCCATCATTTATAAGTTTAGCTTTGGAAAGAAAAGTTTAAAAATTATTCCAGGAAAAGAGTGAACCAAGAAAAATACCAAAATTCTCATCCTGACCTAGATTCCATCCATAATTTCAAATATAACCTGAATTACAGGAAGTCTGTTACGTTACATAGAGATTGCTATAACTAAGTACTTTAAGTGACTGAATTTCAGTCATACGTAGACTGACACTAAAATGTAGCTACATTAACAATAAGGAGTATATGTATGGAGACACCTTGGTGAAGACCAAGAAAAACATTATGGAAATTCAGAGGTAAAAATCCACAATGGATGAATATTAATGTGAAATTTAAATAATAATAGCCTAATAACAGAACCATCGTATAATATTAGTCATATTTGTATCTATGCTAATTGAATATTTCAAAGGTATTATAATTTTTATTGCAAAAAGTACTAGCATTTTAGGCTTAAGTTTTAAGTTTTTTTTTCAATCAGTCATCACAAGTGACCCTGTTAAACAAAATGTGGTTCACACAGGACTTTTTTTAATGGCTTTTTTGTTGTTTCCTTTATTAATATAAATCTCTACTTTAGTATATATATCTTCATGGGTTCTTTTAAAGATATATCATCTCTAAATATATTTTAGTATTACAAATCACAGACCAAAGAAATCAGCATTTTTTCTTGTTTAATAAAGTGACTACATTTCATAATAGCAGAACAGCATGTGATTCAAATGCAAAAAAAAAAAAACATAAGCATGATCAGGTTTTAGAATTGAGCTTATGCAAAAGTTACCTTTCTCCACATTAACAAAGAATCATTTTGAAGTAACATAGGAAACACTGACTTTCAATTAAGCCTAAAGCATACACAAATCAAGTCTAATTAGCCCAGTCCCCTAAACATGATCTGCAATTATGAGATAAATCTACCCACAGAGATTTATTAAACCTTATCATTTTTGAACTGAAACTTCAATGAATTTGCCTTGAGCAGCACCCTGCAGTGACTGGCAAGATTTTCCTAATCCTTCTTCCTTAGGTGCACTTTCCTCACAAAATTTTATGGGAAAAATTATTTTGTGTTATCATTGCCCCTGGAACGAGATGTCACCAGTCAGCCCCTTTGCATTTTTCTGTCCTGCACATCTGCGCTTCCATTTTCCTAGCCTACGATAGCTATAAAAACAGGGTGGTGGCTCCATGTTTATCTAACAGAGGAATGAGTTTGCAATTTCTGACATCCAACAAATGCAGTCACAAAGATTGAGGCTGTGCACACAGCACAAAAATAGTCACCAAGGAGCAGGCAGAAGTAGCAAAAGTGTGATACTAAGCATTGCCACCATGCTGCATTCCTGATTACACTAGTCTCAAGATGACCCAAACTGTAAAAGAAGCATCAACTTGAAGTAATATGCTACCCAGAGAAACAGACTTGGGAAAGGGTGGCATATGCACTTAATGGAAACAATAGGTTGTTAGTTAGTTGTGTCCTCAGTGCACAGTCTTTTTAAAACACTGTTAAATGCTCTCTCCAAATTTGCTTTCATTGGCCAGGGAGTAAAATTTCCTGGATTTTTCAATTACCAAGAAAAATAATCTGTCTTTTTTTAATTTTTTTTTTCTATTCATAAAGTCAACTAGTTGTACCCAGCTAAATATCACAAATGACCCTTTTTCCTGTTTAGCAGACACACACACAAAAATGACCTGGTTCCTTCTACAAAAGATATGTACTTTTAGTTGTTTTTTTATTGGTGGTAGTAATAAGAATGTTTTGATTCATGGAGGTGCTTCTCCTCTCTCTCCTGTGAAATGTTTATAGCTGACTATGAAAAGTTAGGGTCAAAGCAAATTCAGTTGATCCATAGGCAGATTATGTAGCAACCCTGATGTCATTCATAATATGAACTTTAAAACTAACCACATAGAAGCAAATAATTAGATTGAGAACACATATGTCAATAAAAGCACTAACGACTAATTAGCCAATATATTCCATGACAAGGATCAGATTTTCTACTTTAGCAATGGCTTACACATCTATAATATATTTCCATGTGCAAACCCGTGTTAGCACTCATCCACTCTGTAATATTCTTAGGTTTATCTGTGTACCAATCTAGCATATGACTATTAGGCAAGTAATGTAACATCAGTACTTAATGCACACACAGTGGATAGTCAACAAATGTAGTTGTTGATAATGATGGTGAAGTTAGTCAGGATAATATTAAAGCCTTATGAACTAATATTTTTTATTTCTCCCTTTTATTATCTGGCTAAGTAATACATCTGAAGTTCCTGCAATTTTTTTTCCCAGTACTTAGATAGTTACATATTTGACCATCCCTAGATAACCTCAAAGACTAGGTATAAATTCTGTTCATATTGTATCCTCACTTGCCAAAGCTGTATTAGTTTAAAAATTGAATCATGTAATGGGTACTAAGATGCTGAAGATTTTCATGCCTGCAATTACCGGTATATATTGATTCCTGTGGTCTGCTTCCCAAGCATTTTAAGTCTGATAGCACACAAAAACTTTGGTAGAGAAAATTGCTTACAGAACATTCACTCCATAAACCGCAAGATTAGAAAAACAACTGTCTTGATTGTATGGTATTTTTGTTGTTGTATTTTACAAGGTTTTTTTTTTCATAATTCCGTACAAAAAATCAAGTCTGGATTATATATTTTATTCATTTAAATTAATAAGTACTTACTGAATAGTATGTATCAGCACTGAGTCACACAATGGAGATACTGAAGACAAAAAATAAAAATAACAGATATTTATACAATGTAAAATCATCATGAATACACAGATCTAGTTTGTTGCATTGACCATTGTATCTTTAGTACATATAGGATTGAATATTTGCTGAGTGAAAAAAGTGGATCTTATTTTCATTGTGCTTTGTCTCCACTAATTGTGCATAAGGTCATTCACATCCTCTAGGAAATCCAAATCTCTCTAGTGTGTTCCCCTATGACTTGGTCCCAGAACCCATTCTCCCCTTCAGAACATTTACTCCCTTTTTGAAAGTTTCTATTCCCCTCATTAGCAAGTGGCTGCAAAGCAAAAGAACCTGATTTGATTTACTATGCATGTGGCTTTTAATGTCAATCTTATGCCTTTTTTGCACTGATTCTTTTTATAGAAGAAGCGCAAATATACAATATTATAAAATGATACTACCTACAGTCAGTGTATTAGTAGCAGTGCTTTAAGATGCTATGAAAGTAGAGAAAAGCCAGTGCTTAGGTTTCCGTGGGAAATGGGCAAAGGCGACACCACAAGACATGAAACTGTACCATCAAGTGTGGAAAGGACTATGCTGTTTCACTGAAATATATCCCAAGCCACCTGTGAGGAATGCTGGGAGGTGAGGGTGGAAAGGTATAGGCCAGCCAAACCACCACAGTCTTCTCATGCCCTGTTAGGCATCTCAAGTTTATTCTCTAGTCCATGGAAGGAATTGAGAAGTTTTGGCCAGAGGTGCGGTATAAACAGAATTTCATTTTACGAAGAACATCTTCGTGTTGGGGTGGAGAGATCACACGGATAGGATGTGGAGATCAAACTTACCACCATTATGATAGCTCGGATGAGAGGCAGTGAGAAACTGAACCAAGTGAATGGCAAAAAAAGCAGAGAGCAGGAAGTAAGTGCAGCAAGCTAGTGGGAGATAGACTTGCCAGATGTGGCGACTCACTCCACACAGCAGGTGAAGGACAGAGAGGGATTGAAGAGTTGCTGAGTTTTCTGGTACGAGCTCTTGAGTGGACAGCAGCTCCCCTGATGGCCACAGGAAATTCGGAAGGAGGAGTGATCTCGAGTAAGTAAGCTGAGATATAATTCTGAGCATGTTTTCACAGGTAAACATGTCCCACAAGGATTATGAGCGGTTCTTTCTTTCTTCACTTGGATTTTTCACTTGTTTAGTGAAGACTGGAGTGTTAGAATACCATTATGCAACTGCTCGTAGATTCTAGCTACCATCTACTATGATCCTAGCCAACAAGGACTGCATTCAGTCTTTTGCCATTTACCTTGTAGTAGTGTTTCCAAAACCACTATTTCCAGTATAAAAATCTTAACAAACATTAGCACCTATTATAGGTGTACCAACTTAACCAGTTTAATTTTTTGTACTGATTTATTATTTTTCCTAAGATTTTAAATTGAGACATGTAAGAGGATATTGCTGGAGGAATTACCACCAAAAAATAATTGCAGATGGTGTTGACTAAAATATAATGAAACAGAAAATC
The DNA here is from genome assembly GCF_000164805.1 of Carlito syrichta. Classification (NCBI taxonomy): domain Eukaryota; kingdom Metazoa; phylum Chordata; class Mammalia; order Primates; family Tarsiidae; genus Carlito; species Carlito syrichta. The sequence continues at coordinate 65,173 of NW_007247677.1, read as the reverse complement.
AAAGCGATTTGGTGTCTGCACTGGGTTGGACAGAGGGCCCTAAAATTCCTATCTACCCAGAGCCTCAGAATGTGGCCTTATTTGGAAATAGGATCTTTGCATATGTAATTAGTTTAGTTTAAAAGTAGTCCTTCTGGATCAGAGTGGGCCCTAATTCAATGACTGGTGTTATTGTAGAGAAAACACACAGAGAGGTTCCCAGGAAGAATATCGGGTGATGTGGGAGCGAACACTGGAGGGATGTGTCAACAGCCAAAAGTTACCCAAAAAGCCAGGAGGAGGCAAGGAAGAGCCCAGTCCAGCCCCCTGAGTAAACAGCAAGAACTGCCTCCAGCAACCCCAGAGGCCAGGAGGAGGCAAGGAAGAGTCCTCCTGATCCTTCCGAGAAAGCACAATCCCAGTGGCACCTTCGTTTTGGACTTTCAGGCCTGTGAGAGAATATTATTTCCGTTGTTTTAAGTCACCTAGTTTGTGGTAATTGGCTATGGCAGTCCTTGAGAAACTAATATAATGTCTATGTTATATGTGTATTAGTCTCACTAATTCCAAAACAAGTTTGAAAGAACTGACAATAAAATCATGCATAAAATACAACTGTTGAGTAAAAAGTTAATTAAATGTTAGAATTGCAATTTTGTACTTGGATGGGAGATTAGAGATTATCATATTCAGCAAGAGAAGTTGTATTCTGGAAATAAATAATTGGCTAATCGGCACTGGACCACAAGCTCCTACCTACTTTTTTCAGTAACAAGAAACAAACAAACAAGAAAATCACTGAAACACAAGTGAAAGAACATGTTTGCATAACACATGTGTGACATAGATATGTTTCATTAGCAAGCAACAGGACATAATCACCTTTGTCTGAAGAAGACATGTTTTTCTTGACCATAAATTTTAGGAGAAATTCATTTAGTTTAAGGACAAGCATCCCATATACTTCAATGCTTCCTATAACTGTATAGGACAGAACAATAATTGGTGTTCACGGACACGACCCTGAGTCATCAGGAAAAGTCGCCGTTCAATGTATTCTGTTTCATAAGCAGGGGCTGTCTAACACATTTATAGAGTGCATATAAGCGAGCCTGAGAGAGATGACTGACAGTTTTAGTCATGCCCTGTGTCAGTGGGAGAAGAATTGGCAACATGACAGGATGTTCAATGGAGTAAGGAGGGGCGGGGGACTGCTGGGTGGAGAGGTGGCAGGGGCTGCAGATTGATGGGAAGGGGCAGTTGCCAAGAAGACAAGACTGGGAGTCACTCTGTGCCTGAAAAAAAAAAATAGTGCAGAGGAGAGAAAGATGCCTGTTTATGGCTGGATGCCAGGGGCAGCAGTGGAGTGGAGTAGCGGCAAGAAAAAGTGGAAGAAAGTTATATTCATTTTCTAGTTTGTCTCCATGAGTTGTGTACACAGCATCAATGTCTGCCACTTACTGTACTTTCCATGGACCAGTCATCTTGCTGAGCTTTTTGAAAAGTGTAGGTTATCACTTCTAATCTTCACAACAAGCTAGCAAAGCGAACATCATTATTCCCATTTTATGGAAGTTAGGAAATTTGTCTCAAACCACAAAACTGGTTAATAGCAGGAACAATATTGGAGGTCAGGCCTCATTATCAGCAAAGGGTGTGCTCTTAACATTCCCTTCTAAAGTCAGCGAACTTCAGAGCAGTGCAGGGAGTCAAGCCAACAGCTATGGAAAACAGAGATCAGAGCACCATCATGATTTTATCTATGGATCTTGAATGTTATACTAGTAACTACATCCTTAAGAAAGACCAAAGAGGTAGAAGGGTCTAGAAAGGGCATCGCAGCTGCACCAGAAAATCATCCTGCTTATTCAACCATGAGAGAAGTGGCAAATGTGCTAATAAATGAAATGTTAGGATATGGAATAAATTTTATTTACAAGTACCATGAACTGAATTATTTTACTGTTGCATCAATTTAATGTTACTTTCTATTAATTATTTTTCCCAAAACACATGATTGTCTACAATATTTTTTTGAGTAGGCCATACCTGTGCTTTATTTTGGTTTCTTTTTGTGCCAGGGTCAGATTGCAGATATGAGGTCAAAGAATGTCCTTCATACTAAGTTTCAGAGGTATTCCAAGAAGCTGGAGGCAGCATCTCCAGATGCAAACTCTGAAAAGACACCTGGAGTTACAAGTCTCAGCCATCCTAGAAGTTCGTGTGCCATCCAGGATTATGTTCCAGAAATGTGAGGGAGGAGTGCTCTGACAGACGTATTGTGCATTTTAGAGAGATTTCTATTTTTAAAAATTTAAAATATAGCTTCAAAGGAATAGCTGCAGCTTTCTCCAGAACATTTATTCCCAGATGATGACAAATAAATAAGGCATTGCTAAAGGAACTCGGTGAAAATTGTCTTGCCTTTAAAATATTTATCAGTGCCGGGCTCGGTGGCTCAGTCTGTAATCCCACGCCTTTGGGAGGCTGAGGTGAGTGGATTGCCTGAGCCCGCAGGTTCAAGACCCGCCTGGGCAGCAAGACCTCATCTCTACAATAAATCAAAAAATCAGCCTG
>NW_007247677.1:3803-62597 GCF_000164805.1 Carlito syrichta | reverse complement strand
GCTACTTGGAAAGCTGAAGCAGAAGGATCGCCGGAGCCCAGCAGGTCGATGCTGCGGTGGCCGGGAGCGGCCACTGCACTCCAGCCTGGGCGACAGAATGAGACTCCAACTCAAAAATATATATATATATATATTTATCAGTATATCTTTATGCATTTACATCCACATCAACTTAAAGAACAAAATTAATGTTTTGTTTAAAACAAAAAAAGGGTCAAAATAACCAGATGCAAGTGATTCTAATAGTCACATTTAAGAAATAAAAAGATACGTTAAGTGCAGTTCAAATTCTAAATCCTTGTGACAAAATTTTGTCTGTGTCCTTCAAACATGTTGTTTGATGGGTTTCCCATAAAAAGTTTAACACAACAGACCTCATGGGGCAAATTTTGAGGTATCTTATATTTGTTTAGAGAACAAATACATTCATAAATCCTCTCTCTTAGTAGACAGAAAATTATATGGCTTGGAGTATTTGGGTTTAGTGTTTATACTGAAAGACTCCTCAGGGAATCATGAAAGCCTCACCACACTTTGCCTAAGAAAGCAGAGTCAGAAAGTTCCAACAAAATGATCTATAGGGCTCACGTGGCATGAAGGACGGCCATTATGTAGAGAAGGAGAAAGGGTTGAATGAGTGGTCCTTCTTGACAGAATGACCTTGTTTAATGCCCTCTGTGCCATTCACTCCTCCAGTCTTGATCAGCCAGTTCCATTTATCATTCTAATTAGGCAGCATCTTGCCAGCTCAATCAGCCTCAATTACTTTAGGCCTCATTAGTGACTGACATTCTGTAACAAGTGCATCTTTGAGGGAGCAAGGTCAGATAAAGAAGTGAGTACACAGAGAACAAGCACATCCATATGTCTATACATAAGGCTTTTGAGTTTAGCAAAACATTCAAAAGATAGTCTTTCTACTCTATAATTAGATTACAGTTCTCTAGTCAAAAATTTTTTTATTGAGTTTCATCTAAATGCTTTCAAAACTTGATGTCTGAATCTCTGGTCAGAGAATTTAAAACAATGCTGAGGTCTACAGGCAATAGTTGTCTATAATGGAAATTGATTCTTGATTCTCCTATGGTGTTTACTTTGCTTCTTTTAAGGTAATTTGGGAAAATAAAACAAAAAGAAGAAAAATGCTGTCCAGAGTTGGTGATCAATGGATGAGATTTTCAATTTCATTTATTTAAACCTAAAACATGAAACTACTGCATTTACTAATTTTTATGTAATATCACTATCTAGAGGAATATTTGTGAAATGTTATTTGTAAAATATGAGTACATTTTGTCAACTTCTAGAAAGTACTATGAAAAGTTAAACTTGTAGGACTATAATAATTTTACTTTTTAAAAAATAGTATTGTAGGCCAAGCTCGGTGACTCAGCCTGTAATCCCACACCTTTGGGAGGCTGAGGTGAGTGGATTGCCTGAGACCACGGGTTCGAGACCCACCTGGACAGCGAGACCTCATCTCTACAATAAATCAAAAAATCAGCCGGGCATGGTAGTGCATGCCTGTAATTCCGGCTACTTGGAAGGCTGAGGCTGGAGGATCGCCAGAGCCCAGCAGGTCGAGGCTGCGGTGGCCAGGAGCGGCCACTACACTCCAGTCTGGGCGACAGAGTGAGACTCCAACTCAAAAAAAATAGTATTGTATACAAAGTTACCATTTCTAAGGTATTTTTCCACAAGCTCAAGTTAGGAACACTATACTCAATGTAAGAATTTTTTGTTTTTCTTTTCTTACTTCAAAATACGGTAAAGAATCCACAGTTGATTCCCTAAGAGCAGAGAAAATTTATTAGAACATAATATGATTCCATTCAGTAACTTGTTAATAAATCTCAGTTTACTACATGCTAAGCACCTGTGATTTGAATATATTCAAAACAAAATATTTGCTTTCTAGAAGCATATAAATAAAAGAAAAGACAGACCCATAATCAAGTGATTACAATGTAATGTGATTGGTAAACAAGGGTATTAACACTGGGGAAGAGACATCCAACTCTGTCCAAGGTTACCACAGGCAGCATCACAGAAGTGAGATTCACAGAACCCTTCAAAGATGCAGAAGTGTTGGAAAGGTGTATAAAGGGAATGAGAAAGAACCATGAAGAGCAGCATTCCCAGCAGGGGAAGAAAATAAAAAGGAGAGGAGGAGACTGACCCAGCAGAGGAGCAGCATAGGACAGAGAAGTTGGCAAGAAGCTTTGAACAGCAGCCAGACATGAAGACCTTGGCTGAGAGAATGGATCTCATGTTTCCTGCTCTTGGCTCTCAAGAATGGACAACGTCATTAATTAGTTGCATAATCCAAGGCCTACTATTCCAACCTTTGCTCTCTAATCTTCCACCTGTTTTTCCCCGCTTTACCTGCCATCAGGTACTAACCCCTTACTCATATTCTATGTTTCTGGTTCTGACTTTGAGTCCAAGTGTTTTATCTGTTCCATAAACTTTTACTCAGAGATAACTTGACTTTAGCCCAGGCTTTGACTGGCCTGACTGTGTTCCTGACAACTGCCCAGTTCCTCTCCCCAATGTTAGCCAGAATTTGCTTTTCAGTTTGTGACTGTTATGATGTATTTATAGATAATTACACTATTCAATGGAACTGTAGATTGCTTACCTGGATTCAACATTAATAAATAAAATGTAAAATACAATCCATACACGAGGTTAAGCCATATTAAAATGTTATTATAAATCTTTTGTGGTTACTACGTAGAGACACGGTTCATAAACTGTTCCTTTTTCAGCAACTATAACTGTGTTGTTATTGTTGCTTTATGAAAAGAGTCATTGGGAAAGGTTTTGTTCTGCTTATAGAGCAAAATTGAAGTATATTGGCAAGTTGATAAATTTAGAGTTTTTTTCTGAGAATAAACTTCAAATATGAGAATTTGTAGAAAATTTCAATGTTCACATCAAAGAAATTTAAACATACCTTCCAATTTCTTCCAAGTGAATTACAATATGCAATGTACACCTATGATTAGTACAAAATCATTCTATGAAAAGAATCATTTTACATGCCTGAACATATTCCCAATAAGAAGCTAGACTTCTAAAATGTGTTATCTTTTCCAACTATCAAAAGACAATCAATGTATAAAAAAGACTTCCAAGTATTAAGTGAAGTAACCTCAATAATATTAGTTCAGTTTAACATTTAGCCTATTGTACCTAGAAAATTAAGCCAGAAGACATGTTATTAGGTATTCCATATTTTTCAAATACATAAGCAATCTACTTTGTTCCATCATTATACTGAAGAAAGCAGAGTGTTTCTGCAAGTGACAACAATTTTGTTCTTTCTATCCCTAATAATCCATGAGCAAGATTTGGGTGCTGACAAAAGAGAACAGGTTTTATTTGCAGGTACCATCCATGGCTCTGCCCCATACCTCCTCATTTCCCTGAATTCTGAATATGCTCTGGGAAAGCATGATTTTCAATGCATACATTGCTTTCTGCCTTCAGCAGGACTTTTGAAGCTTAGTCACAATTCTCCTGAGTTCTTCCTGACCATTATTCAATCTCCATCCTTCATAATGTGACAGTCATTTCTTCCTTTTTGCCATGAATTGATGAATGTGATACCCACCCTTAACCTGTACTCCTGAGCATGCTTGGTGTATGCTGCCTAGTCAACATCCAATCAAAACCCACAGTACAGCTCATTTGCAAACTACATATTGTTCTGACTGGGAAAATGCAATGGAACAGATCCAGTCATGGATATAAATCAATTCCATCCACACCCCTGAAAAGCTGACTGTTTCTGCCAGTTTGAGCTGCTGGCAGATGGAAGGCGGTGTGTGTAAACTTCTGCAGTTGTATGCACCGTTCTTCAAAAAAAATGAGGAGAATTACAACAAAGAATTGTGGAAAACATTTCAGCTTCGTACTCCACCACTCCAGGGAAAACCTTTGCTTTAAAAAAGGATGTGTAACAACTCATAAAGCTACAGAGAGAAGTCTGGATCTGCCTCCGGCTTTCTATTTATTCATTTAATTTGTTTTTGCGCTTATCATTTGTTTTCATCTACAGAATATTTCATAATCCTTTTTGCACATCTCAAAGATGAAAGTGCAAGGTGAACACACAGGGAATTTCATGAAGCATGAACTGCTTCACATCAGCTTGAATACTTGACAGTTAGGGTGCCACCCCCTATGGATTGCCTCTGATGACAGAGAGGAATAACTGATATCAAAATTTCCTTATCTTGCTATGTAGCATTTATTTTTGGGGAAAATTTTTTTGTTCAAACTTTTGCTACCACATACTTCTCAGTTAAGAACTAAAAATAGCTCACTAAAATATTACAGTAAAGTTTAAAATAGCATGAGCCAATTAACCAAAAAGTACTTAGTGAGCACTACCTCAAGTCCATAATCTTTATGGGTATTTTCACAGCTCTGAAAGATGTCTTTAGGTAATGATATAGTTATTGCTGGTACATACTAAACTCTGTACTCAGATGATAACTAAACATTTTTTTAGTTTCATCCTAGGAAAAGCAAGAATATCACTATAACAAAACCAAAATAAGCATCTGATATATATTTGTTCCATAGTCCAGAGATCTATTAAAGATGGTTGTTCAGAATGTCTGCAAGAATTCAATACCAGTGGCAAAGACAATTTATACATATAAATGGGTTTCATTTTCCATACCAACTCTCATCAATTAGTTGTGGCTCTCTGAAGCTGTTCATGGAGCAGAATTCTGAGGTAATACCAACATTTATCTAGAAAAAGTATAGCTTTATTGATAATATCTGATAGTAACATGGCTGGAACAATGCTGAAGTTTCCCTATCTACGTATTTTTAAATATATATCTTTTTTCACAGACCAAAGTGAAATTAAGGTATGGTAGAAATCAGAGGCTAAGAAGAATTGGAAAACAAATTTGAAAATGGCATCATGTGTATTTGTTTACTGTTGAAAATCTGTTAATGACATTGGCAGCATAGAAATGAAAGAAAAGCTGGATAAGCAGACAGAAGACATCTTATAAAAAAGAGAACTGAAGGTGACTTCAGAGTTTAGGTACTGATTACACTCCAGGAACAAGAAACAAAAATCTTTTGTGTTGCTATAAATGTCTGCATCATGGGTAATTAGCTGATACTAAAGTCAGTTCTCAAATATTTATAAGTTTATTGAAGGGTGTGGGAGATACCCAAGTATATTTGATTTACTTGCTCTTCAGAGGAAGGCAATATTAAAAGTTACTTTTTAACTCTGGCTTGCTATAAAGTCAACCAGATAGGAAATACTGCCAGTATTATCTAGAGGTGTGACACCTGGATTCTTGAAACAGAAAGTGACTAAGCAAAGTATAGTTTTAATTTGGATCAGATTTCTTCCCAATTTTGGAGGCAGTAGCAAGAAGAATAATAGCCTGGTAAGAATAGCCTGGGAAAATATAGAGTCCTGAGACTAAAACAGCAAGGAAAATCCTATGCAATTTATTCTAGGCTGCAATTCTATTATTTCTAGCCCATAGAACACCGTCTCAGTCAGGGTTCTCCAGTGAAACAAAACCAGTAATGTATGTATACCTACATATACGTACATATATTGGTGTGTGTTTTTGTGTATATACCCAGATATATGTACATAGATCAGTGTGTGGGTATATCTGTGTGCATTAAAAAAAAAATCTGTTTTAAGCAGTTAGCTCAAGTGACTATGGACTCTGCTCAGTTCAGAGTTTATAAGTTAGTTGGCAAGCCAGAGACCTCACAAAAGCTAATGTTGCAGCTCAAGTCTGAAGACCAGTCTGTTGCAGAAGTTGCTCTTGCTTGGGGCAGATCAGACTTTTGTTCCATTCAGACCTTCAACTGTTTGGATAAATTCTGTCTATGCTATGGGGAGCAATATGCTTTGCTCAAAATAACACCAACCCAGTACCTGGACACCATGGGCCAGCCAAGTTGGCACACAGAATTACCCATCACAACCACCAACCAGAAAGGAATGAAGAAATAACAAAAGTGTGAAGGCCTCATGGCAGCTTGGAACGCATCATCTCCTTTACTTGAGGATCCAACCCAATTAAGTGCAACTAGTTACTGCATCTCATTGCAGCCTGTATGCTATATAAAATAGATGCAACCATAGCTTCCATTCCCCATTCTGCTATGTGACCTTGCTATTCCCCCATCAAGGGAAGGGGTTAATTTCCCTTCCTGATCTGGTTTTTCCTTAGTGATTCCATTGTAACCAATAGAATTCAGTGGCAGCGACACTGTGTGGCTTCTAGAGATAGGCTGGAAAAGGTCAAGAGTTTCTGCCATGGTCATTTGAACTCTTGCTTTCAGGATGCTTTCTCTCATAGTTGCCCTGCTGTGAGAAGCCAAAGGCACATGGGGAGACGAGGTAGAGGATCAGGCCAGCAACTGAGTTCATAATCTGAGTCATCCTAGCTCAGGTTCCAATCATGCGAGTGCAGACACCGCCAAAGATTTTAGCCCTCAGCCATTCCAGTCACCTTGAGCCATCAGAACCTTCTAAGTCGAAGCCCTAGACAACATGTAGTATCGACAAGCCATCCTCACTTTGCTCTTTCCAAATTCCTGGCTATCGAATATGGGAACACAATCAAATGGGTGTTCCTTAGACCTACTTAGTTTGGGATAACTTGTCACATCCATAGATAACCAACCAAGTGACTACTGTGTGTAGGTAGTATATTAGATATTCAAAAAATAAAATGTAAAACGATGTTGATGCTGCATCTAGGAGTTAAAAATACAAGACGATAGAGACATAAAACAACATTCAGGAAAAAAATAAAGAGATATATCTATTTTTATTCCAAGAAAAGATCAGTTCCTAAGCCCCAAAATTACATCATGCTTATTATTAAGTGACATCAATACAACGGTAATACTTTTAGCATGATACTGCCTTTAAAAAGAACACAAATACAGTGCGTATGGTTTTTGCCATTCTTATCACTGACTGTGTGTCCTCTCTATCTTTCTGAACATTCTCTTTGGATTTTTTTCTACACTGAACAAAACAAAACTCCAAACTGTCAGAGGCAATGGCTATCTAAGGTCACTACTACCAGAGGAGGGAGTAGGAGGAGAATCAGTGAGGCTTCTTCTTTCTCCGTGCCAAAGAAGTGGGAGAACAGGAGGCAAGTGAACAGAATGTTCCAACAGTTCACTTTTCTATTTTGTGTCCTTCAAATAGGATGGAAATTTTTTTTAAAATCTGTACAAAAGTTACCTTAGATTGTAAATCTTGTTTCCCTAGGTTGAAAAGTCCTAAATGACAGCAAGTCTATCTTTTTTCTCCCCATGTTTTGAATAGTGTCTTAGATCCTTATCTCTCAAATATTAAATCAGTCAAGTCTTGGAACAAAGAATGTTAAAAAAAAAATTGTGTGTGTGTGTGTGTGTATTTTTTTAAGTAACATACAGGGTCCTTTTACTTCCCAGTAAAGATAATGAAAGTTCTTAATCATATCATAGGTGCCAACTTTTCATTTTCTTGGTGAGTGTCTTGGTAGTAAATCCAAATCAAACCCTTATTGCAGCAAAGTTAGGTTGTTAAAATGAGCACAGTGGCAGGTCATCTGAGCCATCTTCTCCTGTCTCCCAGAGAGTGGGAGATTGCTCCATAAACCATGTTCCTTGATGCTCAGTCAACCCTATTTCAAGTGATGGAAGCAATGGTCTAATAGTATTTTCTTTAAGAAGTATTTCATGCAGTTCATAATCTGAGTCTAGACTTCCAAAGTTTAAAGGACAGCACTCTCAGACAATACTGACTTTAAAGTGTGAAGAGCTAATAAATGCAAATGCAGATTCAGAACATATTAAAATAACTAAGCAGTTTGGTCCCTCTTACTCATGGTGCCAAAAGTGTAATGAAAGGCCCACCTTGCCACTAAGAGAAGTGCCTGAATAATTAGCTAACATTTCCTCTAAAGCCTTAGAGCATTTTTGTAGGCACATGAGAAGGAGTCTAAGTGGTAGCTTTGTCTGTACAAAGGAAAAATATAGAGTGTGTGTGTGCATGCGCACATGTATGTGTTCACTTCTGGTTATCATTTTTAAGAAATATAAAAGAAATGAGAATACATGTGTGCATATAATACCCAGAAAGGAAAAAAATGCAGCAAAACCAGGCTATACTACTTAAATGGCATCATCTAGTAATACAAAAGAGAGTAAAAATTTAGAGAATGAATTGCATGTACACATTTTTTAAAATTCACATTTTAAGTCTTTAGACTAAAATTGAGTATGTGGGATATGCAAGATCACATCTGAAAGCACTCAAAATTACACTCAGAACATTTAAATACTAATTAACAGTTTCTTCAACATAAAAGTCTTCATATATGAAGAGTATTTTGAACAAGCATGGTTGTCTAGATAATTTGCAGAATCCTTTATCAAAATGAAAATAGGGGCCCTTGTTCCAAAATCAGGGGAAAAACTTTCACTTTTTCCCCCACAATTTATCTCCTATCTTGTCAAGGTATTTTTGTACATTTTAATTTATTCATCCTTATATAAATAAATTGGGAAACACACATATATGTAAAATACAGAATTTTTATTTATTTATTCAGTGTCACCCACCTTTGGGTGTGGGGATACTTGCAGACTGAGCACAGTCCCTGACAGACACCAACTGCCTGGCACTGTGGTTTCAACCCACCTCACACCCATGTCTTAGCTCTCACTTGGGGTGAAAGGTGATGGATAACACATTCTGGAGAGATTCAGGTCCTTAACACATGCTCCTTTGCCTCATCAGACTTCACTTATGAAACACAATAAAAATGCAATGATAAAGAAATTCCTAACAGTGATTATAAAGAACAAACTCCAAAGATGGGGTTCTTCTGAGAGTACGGTCCTGTGTGACTTCTCAGTGACATGTTCATGAAGCCAGCCTTAGTAACATGCAATATTTAGAAAATGTAGCCTCACCTGTAGTCCTAGCTACTCAGGAGGCTGAGGCAGGAGGATCACTTGGGCCCCAGGAGTTCAAGGTTTCAGTGAGTTATGATTGCACCACTGCACTCCAGCCTGGGCTACTGAGCAAGACCTATCTCTAAAAGAAAAAGTAGAAAGAAAAAAAAAATTATATATATATATACTTTTTAAACTTATGATATTTCATGCATTTTCATAGTATGCCTTATTAGTACCAAGGTTATGTTTTATCTTGCTTACAAAAAATATTTTTCCTATTTTTAGAATTTTTTGTTTGCTTAATTTGAATTTTTGAAGATTTTCTTTTCTAGAATAAAATTACTTAAAAAGGTGTGATGGCTTTCTGACAAGTTAACTTGGCTCGATTGAATCAAACTGCTCTTTCATGTGTGCTCTGAGTAGTGTGGGCCTCTGGAGAAATTCTTACAGAAGATGTGGAGGACAGGTAGGAAGCAGCAGTCATCGTGGAGCTCATAATGTTGCTATTTACCTGTGGCTCATATGGTTGGCACAAGTGTTGGCTGGGCCTGCGACTGACTTACGACTCTAGTATCACACACAAAATGATAACTATAAAAAGGATGTTATCCAGGCCCCACAATTGAATAACGTCAAATCCCTGAAGCATGTCACACATGCATACACACATATGTTCTGCTTTCCAATAATTGAATTATGACTAGTGCAAAGAGTTGTTAACAAAACAGAAAATATTATGTGTCTTGGAAGCAAGTTAAATATATCTGATAGTAACTTTACAGTTTGGTTATAAATGCTGAGATAATTTAAGTCAAATCTGAAAAATATGTCTTACTGCCAGGCTTGTTTTTATTCCCCCAATGTTAGGCCCAGATGGCCCCAGCATCTCATCTGTCCTGGGGTCTCCAGCTCCCACTCTTTACCGTCTCCATGAACTCGTTGTGTGCTCACTGCTCTCAGAATCCTTTCTCTGTACATGTCTCTTTGATTTAGAACTATCACAGCTATCACAACTAATACTTTAGGGTAATAGTCTCAAGTGATATTTGTATATAATCTCTTCAGTTTCAAGTTTACAAGTATGGTAAATTTGTCTTTTCTGGAACACATAATTTTCCAATACAATCTTTTGCTCCATTATTGCCAAAACACAAGGGGAGAAGATTTTGAGGCCTCAGGATATTTTGAGAAAAATAAGCTAGTCTCCAAAAAATTTTACTTTCCAGCCATATCAATGGATCAATCAATAGTAAAAGGGTCTTTCTTCATCTGTAAAAGATATCTAAATTTTGTGGAACATTTTATCTTTTTTTTTACATAGACCTTTTCCATTTATTCATAAATATAGATTGGGCAGCATTTTATAGCTCCAAAACAAGTTTGTAAATAAATCTCTATTGTGAATTATTTACAAGAAATATAAAAGTCTCAGGTTTATAGCTAATTGGCAAATTGGTTTTAATATATCACATCTATTTCTTAAGTTATTTTTACTCATTTTGTGTCTGTGATTCCTCTAAGATACCTTGGTAACCTCTGTGTGAGCACATAAAATGAAGCTGCTGCATTTGGACTGAAAACAGTCCAAAAAATGGATGATGAAGGTTTAGAAAGTAGTTGATACATTTGCATTTATGTTTGTTTTTATTTTCTGCATTTCAAAGAAGTTACAAGTCCTCTGTCAGATTCCAAATTTACTTGCAAACAAGAAACTACTCTGTGATTTACAATGTCTTCCTTCAAATTGTCTGATTGCTAGCCTTTTATTTGTGTGGAGACTAGAGGTCTCTTCCTCTTTAGACAGAATTTTAAAGAACATTTGCTACTTTTTTCTTGAATAATGTGTATAATTACAACATGAATATTTTAAGTGGTCTAAGGTCTCAAAATCTGTATAAAACCAGGACACCTTCATTTTCTAGGACATTTTGGTGCTATCCCAACTTCTAAGAATTACTGTCTCTACATTTGTTATGGCCAATTTTTTTAATGCTAGGTTGCTACTTTGTTTGAATCTAGACCTAGTTCACAAAGGAACGGATGCAATTATAAGAAAAATATGTGGCAGAAAATAAGCAAGAATAAATTTTAATGAAGAAAAACACACAGAAAACAATTGTATGGATTCATGACAATGGAAGAGAAACAAATATTAAAACAGTAAAAATGCATCAAGTAAGTCTATTGGCACCATTTTCCCAACAGCATGTGTTCACTTCATGTCTCTGTGTCACATGTTGTTAATTCTCACAGTATTACAAACTTTTGATTACTACTATACCATTTATGTTAAGATGATATGTGATCATGATCTTTTATGTCAATATTGCATTGTTTTGAGGTACTACAAACCACACCCATATAGTGGTAAACTTAGCTGATAATGTGTGCTCTCTGACTACTCTACCAACAGGGTGTTTCCCCATCTATTCCCCTCTCTTAAGAGGTTTCCTGAGATATGGCAATATTTACATTCAATCCATTAGTTTCCTGAGATATGGCAATATTTACATTCAATCCATTAGTAACCACACAATGGTCTCTAGGCGCACAAGTGATGGAAGAGTTGCACATCTCTCACTTCGAATCAAAAGCTAGAAATGATTAAGTTCATGAGAAAGGCATGTCAGAATTAAATGCTGATACAGAAGCTACAACAAGTTATACAGAGGATCTATCTAAAAATGAGTGATGAAGGTGGATGCACTAAACTAGAGATTTTTAATGTAGACAAAATATCTATTGGAAGAAGATGCTATTCAAAACTTTCATAGATAGAAGGGAAGTCAATGCCTGGCTTCAAAGCTTTAAAGAACAGGCTGACTCCCTTCTCAGGTCTAATGTAGCTGGTCACTTTAAATTCCAAAAATCATAGGGCCTATAAAAATTATGCTAAATCTACTCTGCCTGTGCTCTAGAAATGGAATGATAAGGCCTGGATGGCATCACATCTGCTTACAGCATGGCTTACTGAATATTTTAAGCCCACTGTTGAGACCTACCACTCAAAAAAGATTCCTTTCAAAATATGACTACTCATTTACAAGGCACCTAATCATTCAAGAACCCTAATAGAGACGTACCAGAAAATTAATGTTTTCATGCCTGATAACACAGCACCCATTATGCAGCCCATTGAGAAATTTTGACTTTCAAGCCTTGTTATTTAAGAAATACATTTTGTAAGGCTATAGCTGCCACAGATAATGACTTCTCTGATAGATCTGGGCAAAATAAATGCAAAACTTGCTTTTTAAAAAAATCTGCCATCCTAGATGCCATCAAGAACATTTGGGAATCATGGGGAAGAGAGAAAAATACTAACTTTAGCAGAAGTTTGGAAGAAGTTGATTTCAACACTCATGGATGACTTTGAGGAGTTCGAGATTTCGGTGAGGGAAATAACTACATGGGTAGAAATAGTCAAAGAACTAGAATCAGAAGTGGAGCCTGAAATGTGACCCAATTGCTGCCATCTCATGATCAAACTTTAATGACTGAGGAGATGCTTTTAATAGATGAGGAAAGAAAGTGATTTCTTGAGATGGGATCTACTCTTGGTGAAGATGCTGTGAACCCTGTTGAAATTACAACAAAAGATTGAGAAGATACCATAAACTTAGTTGATAAGACAGCAGCAGGGTTTGGGCAGACTCACCAACTTTGAAAGAAGTTCCACTGTGGATAAAATGCCATCAAACATCATCGCATGCTATGGAGAAAACTTTCATGAAAGGAAGAGTCAATTACTATGGAAAACTTCACTGTTACTTTATTTTAAGAAATGGTCACAGCCACCTCGACCTTTGGCAACTGAATGAGTTAACCAGCCATCACCATCCAAGAGAGAGAGGAGATAGCTAGAGAAAGACTAAGGTAGACAGACAGGGTGAGTCCTCCAGTAACAATGTAGCAAACTTCTGGCAGGTCTCTCAGGCTGATACACTCGCATTGGTAAACAAGCTCCCTGCTAGCCTCAAGCCTCTCAAGCTAGAGCTTAAGTACTCACTGCTGGGATAGAAAAACGACCATTCAGCTCGCAGCCAAGTACCCACCAACCAATTCACCATTAGGCCCTACCTCCTGCCAATTGGTCCTTAGTACTGAATCTGAACATCTAGTGCCGACCAATTAGGGCACAGCTAGTGCTAGCCAATCTGCTCAGTCTTAGGGCTATATAAGCACCAGGTGTCAGCTCCAAATCAGCAACCCTCTCGGGTCCTCTCCCACTGTGGGAGTTTTTCTCTCCTATCAATAAATCCTGCTTTCTCACTTTCCATCTGTCCATGCCCCTCATTCTTCCTGGGCATGAGACAAGAACTCTGACCTGAAGAACTGCAGAAAATCGTCGGAGCGAAGAGCCGTGCATTCCAGAGGCTGGCTTGCCAGCCTGTGGGGTCAGCTGAACCTGGAGAACTGCTGGAAGAAGGTGAGACTCTGAAGCTGAGACACTTCTGGGGACTGCAACACTCTCAGGGCTTGGCTTACCAGCCCATTAGAGCCGACATTTCCAGGGCTAAGCTTAGCAGCCCCTCAAGCCAAACCTCTCTGGTGATCAGCTGGCCAGCCCATTGAACTGACACTCTCGAAGCCCAGGCTGACCTGGAAAATCTGTATCACGGGTAAAACTCTCCATCATCAAAAAGAGTATGGCTCTCTGAAGGTCCAGATGATTAATAGCATTTTTTAGCAATAAAGTATTTTTAAATCAAGGCATGTACACTTTTTTTTTAGACAATACTATTACATACTTAATAGACTATAGTATAGGGCAAAAATGGCCTTTATGGGCACTGAGAAACCAAGACATTTGTGTAACTCACTGTATTGCAGTGTTCACTTTATTGCAGTGGTCTGGAGCTAAACACACACTATCTCTGAGGAATGCCTGTGCACGTTCACAGGTCCTAAGTGAAATCAAAGCATTTTTAGGAAGAGTTGTTCTTAAATTCTTTGTGGCATTAAATTAAGAGACTGAAATAATGCATTTTTCAAAAGTACAACAAATTCAGAAGTTGTTTCTAATAGCTCTTTCCAGAGAAAGTTTAGAGAATAGCCTTCAAACACATCTCAGAAAGCAAGGCTTCAGAGCACTAAGAGACAGTCTAGTTTTCAACCACTGAGTTGCTGAACTTACTGACAAATGTAATGTTCATCTACTAGAAGACCAGTATGTAATTTCTTTATGAAATCAATGGAAAAGTCATTTTCATGATCTGTAAATAAAAGATGAAGGTAATGCCACACACTGGAAGCTTAACATTTGTAAGATATTTCCAAGTGCCTCCTAAATTCTAACCTGCTGCTACTATCTGTCTTCATGAAATTCTATCCGAGCAACTAATGTATTGAGTGCTTTGCTGACCACTCAACCTGTAAGTAAAGCTGATTTGTTAGCAAAAAAGCATAGCAAAAGTTATTTTGTGGTGATTTATGGGAAAAGTGTACTGTTTGAGATTCTTTTAATTTTGTATTTTGTTTAAAAATTGAAGATTATTTTCATATCAGAAAATTTTTATTTTAGATCTTTGAAAGAGAATTATGACCTCCCTCTACACAAAAAGCATACACATACACTAACTTGGGAAAAGACCTAACTAAAAAAGCATTTAGTCATTTTTCAGGCTGTCACTGTCACTTATATCTTTTGGAAATCATTAATTTGTTAATTATATTCCTATTTTTCAGTGTTTTATTATTTTAGATTCAGGGTGTGTACATGCATGTTCATTTCATGGATGTATTTTGTAGTGGTGGGAATTCTCAGTATGAATCATAATCAGATTAATTTAAAATACATTTTTCCTAAACATGCCTCAATTATTCTTTAAAAACTTCAATTACAAATGTCTGCCTAAAACATAGTCTGTTTCTTAAATACCTTCTCCAGTATTTATGTGTGGATGTCCCTTCAATGCTACACTAACCCACATATTTCATTTATGTAATTTCCTTGCATTTCTAGATCATTAGGCTTTTTTAATTCACTACGCGGAGTCTGTACCCTGCACTGAACAGGAGACAAGACAGTACTTGCAAAATTAGTTTTCACTCCATTAAAGTGAGTTCTATGGAAGGTGCTTTCCTGTTCATTTGAATCTTGTTCATCATGTGTTGATGATAATGCCTGTTTTACACATGATGTCCAGGGTTGCTCCCCATGATATTGACATTGGTAGGTCAGAAAATGACTGAAGGCAGAGTCATCTTGGCAATCAGCTAAAGGAACCCAGACTTATCCTCTGGCTCGCTCTACACAAAAAACGCACACATAGACTAACTTGGGAAAAGACTTGGCTAAAAACAAGCTTAGTCATTTTCAGGCTGTCACTGTCACTTTTATCTCTTGAAAAGCATTAATTTATTGATTATATTACTTTTTTTTTTTTAGTTTAGACTCAGGGAGTATACATGCATGTTCATTACATGAATTTTGTATTGGTGGGGATTGAGGCTCAGGTAACTCAAAGGAAAATAAATCAATATATAAAAGATATTTCCACATATCTCTCTATATAAATATATAGATAATTACTTTTTTAAAAGCTTGTAGTTTGATGATATGTACAGAGAAGAAAGTATATAAGGTGCTCCTTTGAACATATATTATGAGAATGTACTGAATCATTTTGACTTTATGTTTGACTTTATGGGAAGTTTTGGTTCTCTGAGGTAGAAAGTAACAATACTGAATTTTCAGCCATGTGAACATTATGCTAAGTCTCCAAAGGGAAGCAGGACACAAGATGAATTGAGAGAATGTTCAGGGCAGAGGGAATAGCATAAGCATAGCCCAGAGTCTGCATTCACAAGCCTTTAAAGGGCACTGAAATTAGACCTAAGTGGTAAGAGCAGAGCATTCACACAGCAGGGGAGTGAAAGACAGCAATGGACAATATATTGGGGTCAGGATGTGGAAGGCTGTAAGCTAGGAGCAAGGAGCATGGCAGCCATTAAAAGGTTATTGTCAAAAGTGGTGTCTTAGGACACATTGGTAAATAAAGAAATCACCACTAGAAAATTAGTTAAATGTCATTGCAGAAGTTCAAATAGAAGTTGCTAATACTCTAAAGTAGGTATGTTACCACAGAAGTGAAAATATAGCTGTGGAAATTATTGAAAAAGAAGACGATAGAAGCTTTTTGTAAGATTTAGTTCTAAATAGCTAAGAAGAAAAATTAAAAATTTGCCTTGAATTCTGAGACTACTTAACTAAATAATGCTAACACTGACAAACAGTGGAAAGTTATAGAGAAGACTCAATTGTGAAAGGTGATAGCCAATTGGAATTTTTGGTTCTGTCTGCATTTAAGGTTATTTTTTAAAATATCGAAATGAAAATATGTAATAGGCAGTGGTAGAAACAAATTGAATATAAAGAAATGTCTCAGACCCTACAATGTATATTTGTAAATCCTAATGTTAGAAATAATAAAAAATGCAACCATGGCATTAATACCATCTTAAACAGCATGAAAACATGAAAATAGTAATCTTCAAGGACTGAATCCAAGTATCATTTACTTTACTGGCACAGAAGTTATTACATATTATATATAAGTCTCTCAGTTTCTACTATAATGTTTTCCCAGAAACTTCATCATGAATATAATCTCCCACAATAGTGACTGGCAGTACCTAAGAACTCAACATGGAAAGTTCCATGATTTAGAATCAAATCAAACAATAGTTAATAAAAATCAATGACACAAAAGTCACAATCATTTTGACTGTAAACGTGTTTTTTGAATCATAAAATCTTAGCTGGTAGATTTTCTTTACCTAATCTAAACTCATATTTTGTAAATGAGAAAGCTGAACCCATGTGGGTAAATTTTTTCCAAAAATAGCCTCCACTATCCCACCCATACATACATAATCTTTTGCAACTTACTATTCCTATCAAGAGATCAAGTGAATTGTTTTGACCAAGAGAATGTAGTGGAAGTATTTCTGTGTGCCTTCTGGACTTAGGCTTTAAGAGGCCTTCAAGGATCTATTTATGCTGTCTTGTGATCCAGTTGCCATGCTGAAAGAAAGTTGGTCTAGACTATATGGAGGAAAATAGTTTCTCTCAATAGTCAGCATATGAGTGACGCTGTCTTGAACAGTCTTATCTGAGCTAAAGTCTCACCTGACTGCAAATGTTCATGGCAGCAAAAGAACCACCAAGCTGAGCACTGACTACTCACAATATTAACAGAAATATTTAATAGTTGTTGAAGTCACTATGTTTAGGGAAGTGTTCATTATGCACTCTTAGATAGTGATACAAACCCAGAGACATTGACATATTTGGTTGAGTGGAGTCATAATTAAACTCATTCCGTCTGACTCCTTCCCTCAAGCCACACTGACTATCCTAAGTAATCTGTAACACATTTCACCTTCAGAGGACTTCCATGCACTAGAGAGAGCTCCTTGTTTATTAAAATATAATACAAGCTACCAACATATCTAAACCAAACATATCGAGCATAACTAGCATAAAAATTCTAATGTCACATGTTTTCATATAACCCAGAAGTTTCTAATATGTGTATGGTCTTTGGTCCATGTTTCTTTATAACCTAAGTTGGAAGTTGGAATTGATATCTTCTTTTATTATTAATACATTTTTTATTTAGCAAACAACTGTATTCTTTGCAAAATCAGTCTTCACTGCATCGTAATATTTGAAGGCACTATAAAAGATTGTGCAGTTTTAGAAAGAAAAAGTTTGGGGTTTCCGGTACTCCTTTTAATGTTCTACTGTGTGCTGGTTTTAGTCTCTGCTTTCTTTCTTCTGCCTGCCCCTCCTCACTTCTTCCCATACACATTTCAAAGAGAAAATAAAGGGGAAAATAAGCCGAAAAGAACAGCTAGAAGAATGTGGGCAGCTTTCACACGCAAGAGACAGGCATAGTCCTCAGTCTCAGAAGAGAGGAAAGTGTGTGTTACAGAGAACACTCAGAGTTTTGCTCTACCCAAGTTCCATCTGATAGAGTCTTCTTCCTCCTTTCTTCTGCCTCCTGAAACCCTCTTCCCCAAAGGGATTCTTTTATGGCAAGGGAGTAAGTCAAATGGTCCAGGAACAAAGTATTAGTATAAGAGAAACCGCCACATGGGTGAGGGCCAGATCTTGCCTGGTGCATCACAGTATTTTTTTAAATTATTTTATTTTATTTTACAAATGTGGTGTACAATTCAGGGTTAGGTACATATGTGCTCATCGTATAGTTAAAGTGTTAGTACTCTTATTGATGTTATTGCCCAACCCTCTCCAGCAGTGTCACACTACATTATGATAAATGTTCAGGATCCACTTATGAGTGAGCACATGTGGTACTCAGATCTTTGTTTCTGTGATAATCATTGAGTATTATAGACTCTAATTCCATCCAGGTTACTGCGAAGTTTATAATTTTGTTTTTCCTTATGACTGCATAATATTCTATAGTGTAAATGCACCACAATTTCTTTAACCAGTCCACTTTCAATGGGCAGCACTCCATGTTTTTGCTATTTTTGAATAATGTTGCAATAAACATACGTGTGCAGGATCTTTTTTATAGACTGATTTGAGTTCCTCTGGGTATATTCCCAGAAGATGGATTGCTGGGTCATATGGGAGGTCAACTTTTAGATCTTTTAGGAATTGCCACACTGTTTTCCACAGAGTTGTGCTAGTTTACTTTCCCACCAACAGTAGAAGCATTCCCTTTTCTCCACATCCGCTCCAGCTTCTGTTGTTTTTTGAGTCATTAATGATAGCCATCCTGACTGGAATTAGGTGGTATCTCAGTGTGGTTTTAATTTGGTGCATCATAGTATTATGATAGCTTTCTTCGTTTAAAAAATTCAGTGTACACCTAAACATGAAGATAAGTCACATTATTTGTGACTAAAGACAGCTTTGCTCTTAACTTCAATTTTACCTGTGAACGTGTGTAAAGTATGAGCAGGGGTAGAGAAGTCATGGATCCTTAATCTCGTTGATTAAGCATCAAAGAATATTTCATAACATTTAACTTTTTCTTTGGATCGCAAGACACAACCCATTGGCACATAGGTAGACAAGAGGCAGAACTCTGCTATTTACATCTCCAAAGCAGAGAAGGCTGCCACAGAAGGTTGTAGAATTTTGCATCCAGGGACAGGGCAACCACAAACTGCTGTCATAAGGGACAGCTTATGTACAACAAATGAGTGAGTTGAGGTTGACTAGCTTTCTTGGGGTTTCCTGTAGCTTGGTTAATTTGAATAATTTTCTAGCTCCAGAGCACAAGCACTATCCCCTGTTGTCTGGTACTTGGGCCCCAGGAAATTAGGGTATTGCATAGTGAACCCTGAGTGTGACTCACAAGGACAGAGGTTAAGGTGTGGACTTAAAATCAACCTTTCAGGGTGATTGACCAACCTCCAGTGAGGTCCTCAAAGTAGAGTCAAGACACATTTTAAGGAAAAAAATTATATTACTCAGGGTCACTACTGGTTTTCTTAACCACATCCTAATTGATGTAATTCAAACTCTGTAAAATAAATTATCTGTCTTCCCTATTTGTTATTCTTCCATTCTCCTGGATTGCAAGGGATTTCTTCCTTCCCCTACCTTGGGGAGATGAATCTCCTTTCTCTCTCTCTAACTTACTTTCTAAATAAACCATGTTTTCCAATGTAAAAGACAAGAATGCTTTCTTAACAATGGGTTATTGGGGAAGAGGCTTCTAGTCCTCCTGACCTCTGAGGCACCTGCTGCAGCTTGACCTCTGCCTACTGGCCTCTGTCCTTGCAGCAGCCCTAGCTGGGATAAGTCCCAGTTTATTCTTAGCATGGTCAAAGTCAGTTGTCTCAAGATGTTGCCAGTGCTACTTCCTAACTTCAACTGCACCCTTTCCCTTACTAAACTCTGGTAAGTCCTGGGTGTTGGAGCACCTACTTGGTAGCAGTTGTTGGGCACTAAATCTCAAATTAGATTTTATATTTTCATCACTGGAGGCATATCTAAAAACAATGCCCTCGTCCCACCCAGGACAATGCAGTTAGAAAATCTTTGTGGGGTAGGGCCTGGGATTGTAATGTGCATACAGGACTGACATCACTGTATTTAGATGGTCCTGACAGAAATATGGTAAATTGCTCTTGGCTACCATCCCTGCCATTCCCTAGGGTCCATGGGTTCAGATTTTCTACATTACAAGAGTCAATAAGACCCAGAGAGAGTCAAGAAGGAAGGGGATGGATGGCATGTGCACCATCTCATCAGGGAAGCCTTCCAGTTACAGTTTCTACCATCTGTGTGTGTCTGGTGGGGTTTGGGGACAGTTAATCAGGAAGGAATTCCTGAAACTTTCTTGCCTGCCTCAGGAATACCCTTAACCTGCCTCAACTGTGTACCTGGAAACCTGAATTTCATTATCCTCACCTGAGTCTCCTCCCATTTAATCCAGAATAAAATTTCTAAAACAGCCCATCATCTAAACAATCCAGACATGGCTTGTTATAAGGTTTCCTAAAAAGTCTGAGTGTCCCCACTCACCAAAACTGTTGGAATTGACTCCTCCGAGTGTTAGTACCTAAATTTCAGTACTATGTTGAATAGCAATGGTGAGAGTGAAAATTCTTGCCTTGTTCCTTATCTTAAGGGGAAATTATTTAGTCTTTCACCATGAAGTATAACGGTGACTGTAATTTTTTTCAAATAGATGTTCTTTATAGAATTGAGGATGTTCTCCTCTATTCCTAGTTTTCTGAGAGTTTGTAGAGATTTTTGTATTTACAGTTTAATAACTTTCCTTTTACTATATGCAAATATTCGCAACATTTCTCTCCTCTTTGGTAATGGGGAATCCATTTTACAAATGATAATATTCATTTATTATGTTTTTCTCGGCTGCCTAAAAGTTTATCTCCCAAAAACCTTACTTACGTTTATCCCTTTGTCAGAAATACCCACCTGAAGTTTCTCATTTGGTTTAAAATATTTTTACTCTTAAATGGTTCTTATTAATATGCATATATATTTCCTGAGTGACAAATGTATGAATCAATAAGTGATATTAAGTATGTGGTCATAGATTTGTTGATTAATATAGACCACTCTCAGAAGAAAAAAGGACACTGGAAATGTAACCATTGATGAAAATAACTGAGACTATGAACTGTCCGTGTATTCATATTAATATTTTCCAGATAATAACACTGTCTCGAATAACTGTAGAGAAAAATGCCAGAGATGCAGGATTAAGAGTGTCTTATCCAAAACATTTGGGGTCAAGAATGTTTCCAATTTCTTTTTTTTATTATTAGAAAATATAGTTTATTTCAGATTTTGGAATATTTACATTACACTTACCAGTTTGACATTCCTAGTCTGAAATTCAAAATGCTACAGTGAACATTTTCTCTGGTGCCAGATCAGAGTTCACAAGGTTTGAAATTACAAATTTCAGATTTTTGAAACTCAGCCTCTATTTCAACATTGCCAGAGACCTGAAGAAGAAGCACTGAAAGGGAGAGAAGCTATGGTGACTGAAGTCAACCAGCAGTGGCAAATAGACCAGCTACTCTCCAGTTTTGACTTTGCCGAGGTTGTCTATGTTCAGTTCCTTCCTGAGTCCTCTGAGATCGCGTGACACAAGGATAGGGAACTTTAGATACACATGTTTATATTTAGTTCTTTATATTCAATATTTGAGGCCTTTATTTTTATTCATATGTATAACTTAGGCTGTTATTTCCTAATTGTCATTTCTACCCCATTCCTCTTGTTAACTATATTTTCCCCTTCAACAGCACTTCACAACACCATGGTTTTTAAACATTCCAGGACTGCCACACCATCCCAGCAAGTTAGAGTAAAGCTACTCCCGGGACCCACCGTGTGACCCAGCTCTATGAGCAACAGTGTGTTGAAAATGTTCAGTATTTTGGTCTTGGCGCATTTGGCAATGTTTCTACAAACTCAGTCCCAATTTCCTGAAGAATAATTCATGCTGATTAAATCAAAGAGGTGGGACCGAGTGAGAATGAGACCTGTACATACTGGATGAACGTGGGTAAGCATGCTGAGGGATGCCAGGAAGAGCAAAGTTCCACTAATTATCGGGAGCTTGGACCAAATAAGGAATTTGTTCATGGATGAGAACAGTTTGATATTATACAGAGTTCAATATCTTTTAAAACAGATATGTTTGACCTCTAATGATTCACTTATTATTTTGTTCAATAAATTTTCATTTGTTTCTTGAGTCAGAAAATAATCATTTGGAATTAATTTGGTGTTTGGCAAAGTACTGTTGTTTGTGTTTTTAAAAAATTAGTTTACCTCTATGAAAAGGTACCCAAAAACCCAGAATTAGTTTGTTTATTTGTTTTTTTTTTTTTGGAGGCATGTAGTATAGGCTTTCCTATCTAGGTAAGTGTTCTAGGAATCCATCAGCATCAGTGTAAAAGTTGTTGTGAAAGGCTACGTTTTTCTTCAATGAATTTTTTTTGTAGATTCTTTCAAGGTATTTGCCTATTTTATGATGGGTGATTTACCAGTGCACCCGCCCACAACTGCACTGAGTCTTCAGCATTTTTTACCAAAATCAGCATGATCCCCATGTCCCACCTTCCCCATTCACTTAGTGTCATCCCAAGGGACTTTTTCTTTTGTTTCCTCAGATGAAAAAAGGCCTCAAATAAAAACATTATGCCAGTGTGAAAGAGGTGAAACAAAAAACGACAGCAGTCATAAAAGGCATCAAATTGATGAGCTCAAAAACGGTTTGGAGTAGTGGTAAAGCGGCTGGATAGGTGTATGTTACCAAATGGAGAGTGCTTTGAAGGTGACTGAAGTTTAAACATGTAAGAAACAATACACAATTTTTATAAATAAATTCTGGGTTTTGAGGGATATCCCCTTTTAAGTAGTCTTTCTAGTCTTAAATCATTGAAGGAGAACCTTATACATTAATTATCAGGAAATAAAAGATCTTAAAATTAGCTCTACATTCAAAAGGAAGGCCTTGTTAGTATAATGGGTTCTGAAAGCTCTCCTTATGTGGGAGGTATGATGAGTTTTGAGGGCTCCCAGAGAAGTGTTTAGGGGACTTTGACCTCAGAGTAAAAGGGTGACAGGAAGAGACAACAAACATATTAGGAAAAGTCTTAATTCCTGGGCAAATCCTCTAAGTGAGAATATGAACATTTCAGCTGCATCACAGCTTAGGTGTTGGAAAGGAATCAAGTATTTCCCAGGCTGCCTCCCTGCCCCTTCACCATCACAAAGCTGAGACCATAGGGACCTGCCATTACCAGTTTATATACAGCACAGGGTGGCTTCAGTGGAGTGAGCATATTCCTAAGTATGTACCACCAAAAAAATGCTCATGGAATCTGTATATTTAATCATGAGATGTATTTACCACCTACTATAAAGAAAGCACCATGCTAAGGACAGAGAAAGCTTTCTTATATAGTAGACCTAGCCCCTACCCTCAAGGAGCTTATAATCTAGTAAGAGGATATGTACTATGAGCAAATAATAATACATTTTAAATATTCCAATAAAGAATATACATATAAACAGACACACATACATATGTGTAATAGGATTTCAGAAGGAAAGGAAAACTCTATTCTCTCAGTAACCCCTGTGTAACTGAATTTTAATGAGTATCTCTAGATGTCATTTTTATTTGATCATTAAAGTCAATGACAGACTATGCGCCAGACTTTCTTCTACTGAAAAATAAACCAAAGCCAGAGTCCCCAGTATCCTACAGTATCATCCATCGGTTGGTTATCACAATGGTCTCCTCACTAAAGCTGTCTTCTGACGATTAGTTTGGGCTGTCAATTCTCGAGAGCAACAGGAGTTGCTGAAACCAAGGGAACATTCACATTCAGAGCTGCCCTCTGAGGGCTGGGTTTCTGAGAATGTCTCTTTTCAGCTCAGCTTCTGGTGTCACTGTCCCATTTAAACAAGTGCTATATGGTGGCATATGTACTGGGCTGGCAGCTCCAAGACATCAGGCGTGAATTCTAGGTGTTGCATCTTAACACCTCGGAAAAAGTCTAAGAAGAGCGAGCTTCCTTCAGTAACACAGTAACTTTTTCTCAGAGAACTAGTAGTATCTCATAATAAAATAACGAATCCATTATCTTCTCACATCCAGATAATTCTCTGTACTTGGGCAAATAGGAGTATTATACTTCCTTCTGTACCCAACTTGTTATACATAATGTTGGAAAAAATGTGGATAGATGGTTAGCAATGTTCAAGACCTTGATCAATAAGCTCATCATAAAATATATCCCCTCATTCTTTAAAATTGATGTTTTGAATAATAAATCATACAGTCATCCTGTCTGTAAGTGACTCATCTCACTACTACCCCAAAAAATCATGTTGTATTTGTACTTTCTGGTGCTAAATTCTATGCTGATAGCATGTTCTACAAAACTGCTTCCTAAAGTATTTCCTAGATTTCTCCATTACTTTTTTTTTTTAATCATGGTGAAAAATAAGGATAAACAAGAATTCTAAAGTATTGGCTACTTTCCTTTAGGCATTGTTTTTATTGAGGTATAATTGACTTTTTCTGGTTTAGTTTCTTGCATAACTATGGAATTCCTTCCACTGAGTTGTTGAAATGTGCCCCATGGAGTATTTTAAGTGTAAAATTTCAAAAAGTATGCATTCAACAAGCATTAATAAGCACCTACTATATTATCAATTGACAAATAAATAATACCTATTATATAATATGCTAGGCACATATTAAACACTTTACATATATAAGCTCATTCATTTATCATTAAAAATTTATAAAGTAGCCATCAGAATTATCTACATTTTTTAGGAAGAAAATTAAGACAGAGGAATTTCCATAGTTAACTCAAATTGAACAGCTGGTAAATGGCAAATGTAGGATTAGAATCTGGGAAAACTGGTTTGAACTAGTAAAGCATGGCCTAGTCCCTACCTATGGTTTACAGATTTTTAGCAAAAGACATTGAATTACTATTTTAAAATTTTTGATAACTTACAAATTGACTGAACAGTGTTATTGAGTCTTATCTATGGATTTGGATTCCACTATGGCTGTCAAGTATGAAGAAATGACCAGACTGTACACATTGATTTTAGCTGGCAGGGTTCTAGTAGCAAGTATTAGAAGAGTAAAAACTCTGAAATACCAAGTATTTTAAAGCTTTTAACCAAGTCACCTTCAGGAAACAATAAGCAAACAAACAGGAATTAGGATATTGGCCTGTGTGGGTTATGTTGCAGTAAAGAAATTTCTTTGGGGCTTCTTGAAACTTCTAGGATTTTTCTGGTGTTTAAATAGATGGTTCCATGCAGTTGTATTATCATAATTTTAAAGCTTGAGTAATAGCTAGCAACTGAGAAAAATTATGCGATTAAGTGAAAGTAAAATTGTTGATGTGAATAAAGCAATATGACTCCTTAAAAGTCATTAAATTGTGCATTAGTTAAGTACAGATGACTCTCTGGGTGTATTTATTTGAAAAGTTTTTTCAAACCATTAGAAATTTTTTTAACTTGAAAGATTAAAACTTCAAAGAGCTTTTATTTATTTGGATGACAGCTTTCCACACTTTGAAATTCTCTATAGTATACTTAGAATTTTTCAGTTATTCTGATTATATTAAACATTTTTATCCATAGAGACCCAATAGTTAACAAATGCATAGATATAGCTTAAGTTTCTGAATGCTGAGATGATGACAATGTCTTTTTTAGGTTTTGATAACTGGGTTCTTCTAACTGTATGCTACATACAGAAGTAAAAGGAAAATGTCTACCAAAAACTTGGATACAATATTCCTCTCTGAAAGTAAATTGATAAGATTAACACATAATGGAGTTACGACGTCATCTAAAAAAGCAAAGACGTTCCCAGTCCTTCAAGATTTGGCACTGCAACAAATATACTTTGTAATTGTTACTTTAGAAATATAATTGCTTTCTGAAGATAAATCCTGCAAATGAAGATAGCTTTTCATTTCTCAAGCTTCCTGAAAGGCTGGAAAACTCAAGTTTGGGAAAGTGAGATATAGCATATGACCTCTGCATAACAGAGAATTTGGAGGGTGGAGGGTGGGTTCAGAAAAAGAGGTGAGGAGCAATAAATAAAGAAGAAAGAAAGAGAAGCATGTAGAAGATGTGAGGTCAGCCTTCCCAAAGAAGAAGGTCCAGGGAGGAAACCAAAGTGACAGCTAGTCTAGAAGTAGTTCTGGGAGATAGGGATGTCCAAGAGAGATTTCTCTTAGGAGTGTGCTGTGTGACGTAACAAATATAACCATATGGAGCTTCCATTAGATACCTAAGACTTTAGTGAAGCCTACCTGCTGTCATTATTAATGGTCTCTGCAAGTAGGAACGCTTATGTGTCCTTTAGGAAGAGCAGGTTATCATGCCTGAATAAATGCATGAAGGAGAAGAAAACACCTGGGAAGAAATAGCAATACGATGGCAGAGGAATCTAAAAGAATGACTGGTTTCTGAGAGCATGCAGACATCTCCGGGAAAGCCAAGGGCTCCAAGCAGCTCTAGAATGGGGAGTTGGAAGGGCCGTTTTACCTCCATCTCAAGGGGCAGGGAATCTGTAGCTGACATTTCTGTTATATCATCATGTTAAAAGAAAAATTCTTTTGATGAGAAGGAGATAGATCTGAGCAGCATTAAAAGTGTAGGTACAGGAAACCTACAAAGGAAAATGGTAATAACACTCATTCAGACACAGCAGGGAAGAGAGTATCTTGGCTAAAAACCAAACAATTCAGTTCCTGACGCCTTTTGTGGAGAACAGATGCATTAAACTGCTACAAACAGATGCTATTAAATAAGTCCTTTCACTGAATATTCTTTTTATTTTATTCCATGTTTAGCAATATGGGATATAATATTCTGATTATAATTTGGCTTGTTCACTTACTACATTGGCAATAATACTACTTAGTAAAAGTTAATCAAGTGACATTTATGGTTATACATTATCTCTATGAGCTTATTTAATGAGAGTCTATCAGTGAAATGGATATATTTTTCAAAGCTGAAAGATCAAGTTTACTGACATAAAAAGTGAAGGCCAGACCCTGGACCATGGCAAACAAACCTCTTGGTATGTAAAATGTAAAGCATCTTAGAAAAAAAGTCAAGTTAGTTTTCCTAATGATAGCCAGTGACTCTCAACACATAACTTTTACTTGAATATCTCTGTAACCTATCCTATTTAGCTTACTCCATTACAAGCAGATTGTAGTTTAGAAAAGCTAATATAATTTATAGACCCCCACACCACATATATATATATAGTGTGTCTACTGGAACATATTTTACTAGTAAAACTTCCATATTTTATAAAGCCCTGGTGAGTCCATTGAAATAGTGGTCATTATTATTACTACTAATAATAATATGTTAAAGGCTATCTAAAACATGTTAATTTATTGTCCTTCCTTCCTTAACTGTCCTGAATAAACTAAGAATTACTATTTGACCAGAGAATTTTATTCTTGATACACCATGTTGTTTCATGTATTTCTCTTCTTCTATCTATTGTCCAAAAAATAGATATTGGTGGTATCTTAACTCCACCTTTAAGTCAGGTAGATTTTATACACTGATGAATCTCTTAAAGAGTGTTTTGTTAAGAATAATGGCAAAGGAATATACTTTGAAAAGTGAATGAAACTGACAGAAGGCACACAGACTAGAAGAATGGGATGAACCGATATTCTAAAGTTCTTCGTGAACACAAAAACCAGTTATAGAAATGAGAAAATAAGAGATATCAGTAATTAAAATTAACTGAGTTTAAATTCCAGACTAAACGTTATAATGAGGAAAAGTGTGCCTGCTAAAACTCTTTGCCAAGTTGTATTTGAGTTCAATATTGTTTGTCTCCAAGAAGTCACAAAAACTTAAGACCAAGTTTCCTAATTATCTGCCAAGTTACTCCAGAGATTTGGTAGGACATGAGCAGACAAGGAGACCATGAACAAGGTGCCTAGATGCTCAACCAAGTTTGGTAGATGATTCAATAATGAGGAATGAATCTCAAAGATTCAGAGAAGATGGAATCTTTCCCAGGGAAAGGAAGAATTATGTAACCACCATAATACCAATCCCGTTTGCAGGCTCCATGGCATGTGGAGTGCTGGAGATCAAAGAAAGGGCCATGAAGAACTCAGAGATCCCTGGCACTAAATCAGAGTTTGTTTGCATTTGACTCTGCCACATTTCCATCAGAGAAAGTTTAGGAAGTTGTACCCATCTATTAAAGTTGGATGCATTAATTATTTTACTGGATTGTTGAAGGATTCATAATAGAAAATATGCCAAGCAAGGAGCACAATGCCTGGCACAGACAAATTGTCAATGTGTAACAATCAGTAGTAGTTATCAGAAATCTTAACCTTAAAGAACTATGACGTCTCTACTTTGGAACTTTTTCAATTAAGGGAAGTGAAAGGAGCATTCTATAACCAATATGATCATATAAGGAGACTGATTTAGCCAATGGTAGTGGTTCCAGAGGGTCCAGTTGAAATCATTTAGTCAGTGGGAAATAATTGGTGGTATTAGAATCAGTATTAAAATAAGAGTTTTCCAGGGAGGAATACTTCTGTGACTTGTATTTTGCTTACTGGCAAAAGATAATTAAAATGAGAGAAATGGTAAAACTAACCACATTTACAAGGACTTGGGACCTTCTAAGGACTTGGGACCATCCAAAGAGATTAATGTAATTCTTGGTTTTTATTTTTAAAAACTGCCTGAGGTAAAGGCTTTCTTCTTAGATCTCCAGTCTTTCCCAGCCTCTGTGCAACACTCTGCTCGCTTTCTCCCAAGAACTTATTCAAGGTTAATGTATTTAAAAAAAAAATTTAATACACCTTTTTGAATTCAGTCACTTACTGTATTAGAGTGAGAATCAGATGCTCTGAGAAGCAAGATGGAATTAAATAAGCAAGGATTTTATCAGGGAGGAGAGGGAAACTAGGGAAACCAGGGAAGGCTTGGAGAGGGTCAAGCAGAAGCTTCCCAGACTGACATGCAGTTCCTATCTGAATGGCCATTTCCTACATTTTTTTCAAGACCAAAATAAAATGATACTCCTCAAAGAAAACCAAGGGATTTGAACAATGAGAAATGTAAGCTTAAGTAACTAATAGTAAATCAGGTGAAAAGAGGGGGGAGAGGGTGATTTTATTTTAAGGAAGGTAGAATGGGAAAATAAAAAACATGTTTTGTTTATGTGTCTAATGATGATCTTAGGAATATAAAGCCACAAATGTGGTTTGTTTTAAGAATCTAATGGAAAACTCAAGGTTGATTTGACAGAACATGTGAGGTAATTATACTATGGTAATATTTTAAAATGATGGTTCTTATATTTTAGAGATGCATTTATGTATGAAATGGCATAAAGCCCAGGATTTACACCCTAGCAATGTAGAGGAAGAATGGAAGTGATTATAAGAAGGGAAGATAATTGAGAATAGATTAAACTGAAGAACAAGTCTACAGTGGTATACTATACTCTATTTAACTGTGTTTTGCAATTTTTTCAGTAAGCAGACTTTTCTTAAGTAATTGAGAAAAATCGAAATAACATGGCAGATAAATAAGACAAGAAGAAACGCTTATTATAAAGAAATTGATAGAAGTCTATGTGTAGAAATGTAAGACATGAGGTTTATGAGGCAAGATAGCTATAGGACACCTCTAATGAGGGACTGTTTGTTTTTTAATGAAAGTAAGGTTGATGAAAGTCTTTATAAAGTTTTATAATAAGTAAGCAATAAACAAAACTAGATAAAAGCAGCTCAAATAGTTGTGTTTATGTATGTTATGTGTGTGTGTGAGAGAGAGAGAGAGAGAGAGAGGTTGGGAGGATAGGATAAAGAAGAACCAAATATGCCATAAGGAAAAAACACCCAACTTCGTGCATTCCATTGACTTTGGAGTCCTGCAGAACAGACTGTCACTACAGAAGAAGGAAATGCCATGGTCCTTAGGATTGGCACCTGAGGCTGTGCACCTTGCCTTAGAACAGCTGCATTGTCTCATCTCACTGGAAGATGCCACTGGACACCACTCTAAAAATATAAAGCAATCCTAGAACTGAAAGTTCCTGCTGAAAGGTTCACTTATGGCAATATTCACAACTGGCTCCTCAGATGTCTTGTTGGCAGTCAAGCATCTTTTAGATTGTGGAGCATTTCTACAAAACACATAATTGATATTTACTGATTGATCTTTCTTGAAACTCTAGCTAGCATGGCACAAATACTATCTCTGACTATCTCCCCAACTCCTGCCTCAACCTGTGCTGCCTTGGAGAACACAACAGTATTAACAGAGCCATTCCTTACTTGTGATTATTGATTTCATCTAATTTTCATACTGTCACTCATGATAGATACAGTTAATTTTTGCTGTTCTGTATGTATATTGGATATTGTCATTTATATCATTAATCACATGCATAATTGTCATAAGAACAGAAATGCCTTTTCTTAGACATTTTATTCTAAAATATAATTATCCAGACATCCTGCTGTTAATGGCATTGAATCCTAATTACTTCAAAATGAAGCCATTATTCATAAACTTAGAACCTGCACCACACATGTTTATAATAGGTAGATGAGACAATATTATAAAATTTATTATCTACAGTAGGATTTATTTTTTTAGAAGTTGATTTAACTGTTTAGTTCTTTAGTATTGTTTTTGTTCTGTCTCATTAACATATGATAACCTTTCCCATTTTTTATTTAGTCTGAAGAATAATAGTAGAAATTATCACTTACTGACATTCAGAACTGCTTGACAAACTACTCAGTTAATGATAAATGCCATCATAACAAACTGGACCACCAGCAGAATGACATCTTCCATTATGATTATTTTTCTATAGCTTATGAAAGATAAATGATGTCATTGTAATATACTAACAGATTATTTCTCAAATAACTTGTGATCTAATGATAGGAGTCAGAATCTAATAATCATACATTATATTTCCATGAATGCTTTATTCTTTCCAATGTCTTCATATCCACTATCATATTTGATCTTAAATATTTTGCTCATGAGATATTTACTCATTGAAAGCTCTTTTCACACTACCAATCCTGGAAAGATCTCTACACATTACTTATCAATTACTAATGAACTTAGTCCTCTCAAATATCTGTTTTGTTCTGGCTTTTTTTTTTTTTTCCTATTCCTTTTCTCTTCCTTTCCAAAGCATTATTTATCCTTCTGGCAAAGCTTCCTCACCATCTGCCAAAATGCATTTCAGCCAGTTCAGGCCTTTTTCATTCCCCAGAAGATATTCATTTTGTTTTAAGTCTTTCAGTAACTGATAAGCTAGAGTTTTGCATTGATTTTAAGGTGCACTTTATTAAGTAGATATTCCAAATGATGTATATACCTTCTTAGTGTTCTCTTTTGCCAAATTTGTTGATATCACATTTAAGTCTATTAATTTGTATAAAGCTACTCTGATATTTCTTTGTGAAGGATTTTATTAGTTTTCCATCTTATTGTTTAGAGTTTTGGGGTTTTTTTTTAGTCTATCAAGTATGATTAAACTGTGTTGTACTTTTCTGTTTTTTAAGCATCTCTCTTTAGGACATGGAGAAATAAACACTCTTCTAATCTTGTAGAGGAATAAAAAATGGCACAAACATTCTAGAACACCATCTTTCAATGTAGCCTAAGATCTTTCAGTATTCATTTCAAAAAGATAACCATTAGTGCAAACAAATAGTTAAGCATTTAAACACTATCACTTCATTATTTTTAATAGAGAAAATTTATAGAAACTACTCACATATCTTATACTACTTAAAAAACTGAAAGAGTAAATTAAGCCACACAATGGACAAGAATAATCTCTTCAAAGCAGTGGACTCCATTTTGCAGTTGTTACTTTTGTTGTTTCTTCTTGTTATCTTGTTGTTTCCATGGCCACCACCAAAACCTTACAAGTCTCCATCTGGTCTTTCCAGCTTTTATAGCTTTTAGAGAATAGAAAAGCTAAAAGAGATAGGTCAAATAGTCATCAAGTTCCTCTCTGTTGTATTTAATAAGGTAACTCACCCCTATCTCCCCACACCCCTGCTCCACCCAGTCAGAGAGTTAGGTAAAATAGCATCACTGAGGTCATCAGCATGGTCACTCTGCCTGATGAATATTTTAAGCCAGTTGTACTTTTTGAAAATTTACTTGATACAGATAAAAGTGTCATAAAATTGATCTTTTTGTCTACCTTCTTTACCTGGGAGCCCTAAAATGGCTATGATTAAATTCATTTTTATTATCATTTCACTGATATCTCGCCATTGAGGAAGGGATAGATGTATGCAGGACAAAAATGCACAGACATATGGGACTTTGTGAGGCTTAGCACATAAGATTTCTCAGTGTAAGAGCTTTAGACTCATGCAGCCTGTATGTTCAATTTCCTAGCCCAGCATGGTCTTTAATGAAGCTATATAAAGTTATGTTCATAAAGAGTTTTTTGTTTAAGAAAAACAAGAAAATACTTATATGGAAATGCTAGAGGAGAAAAGAGGAATATGAAATTAAAATGTAGTCTGATCCCAGCTATTTTAGATAGTATGCTTAGATGGGAAATGTGTATTCAAATACAGATTTCCCCCACATCAGAGACTCTTCCCTGAAGACTAAAATATTAGGGGGCTTTTACAAGCTACCCAAGACCCCAGTGCCTATAAATGAAAAGTAATATAAGTTTCTACTATAAACGCTATTTTTACCAGCCTTTTTCCCTCACACATGCACGTACACACACATAACTGCCCAAGATATGTTTTGAGGCTCATTGAATGACTGAAAGTATTGATGGGAGAGATTTTAAACATATAAAGTATTGGAAGCAGAAAATGTAACAGAGAATAATTGCACAGAAAGTACAAGTGGGCAACACTAGGTAGTGAAATATGAGAAGCTTTACAAACCTTATTGCTTATGTTTTCTGTAATAAACTTACAATTTTACAATCAGAAGCAAATAAGCATTTATGTATTACTTTTAAAACATACCTTAAACATAAAACATATTTTCAAAACACCTGTGTTTCAAAACAAACCGATATAATCTGATATCTGCTCTCAATTTTTGATCTTATTAATGTTGAAATACAAGAAAACTAACCTTTGTGATATTCTGCACTGATAATATCCAACTTTCCTCTTCCATTTGGCAGCTGTAAAAGTTGGCCACTGAGTCAGTCATGACTTTCCATAGGGCTTGAATACCATGGAAAATGTTCTCTTCTGGTAATAGACTTAGTAATGATAATTACAGTAACAACATGTACCATTTATTTGTAAAGACGTGCTTCTCAATGTTGTATGTGCATGAAAGGATGGAATCCTCACATCCCTATGATCTTTTTTCTGTTTCCTGAAAGAAAGAAAAAAAAAAACCTGAGGCTCACAGAGATTAAATAACCTGCTCAAATTCACCCATTAAGTGAATGGTAGAGCCCAGAACTGAGACCAAGTGAGCCAATTCCGGAATTCATTCTATTAATCTTATGTTTCAATAAATAATACATAATTCAACTGGCAACAGAAACTCTATGACCCATTTTCACTTGATATCTAATAAAGTCTAAAGCTTTTCTAAGCACAGTCTACAGCACATCATAAGCGTTCATTAAAAAAATGTGGAATACTTCTAATATCATTATGTTGTTATTATTATCACTTCTTATGATTTAACTTCTTAATATTCTTTTTAAATTTTATATGTAAAGAAGTCTCAGATGTCTTTACTCTACATACCTTTTGTATTTCTCTTTTTAATGTGTGAGAGATCCTTGATTGACTGACTTTATGAGTGCTTCCAATACATATATTTTATTATCTTTCTGTGTCCCTTTATTTCTAGTATTATCTTATGCATAAATGACAGTGTAACTAAAAGGCACCAGCATCACAGGAGCCCAAATCTAGAGAATGCTTATAGGGTCTTATCACTTACAATGTTACAAATATGTGATGTTGGCTAGAATCTACAATTAAATGACTTAGATGATTTGTGTCTCATTCTGGATTAATAATGTGAATTCCTTTTCTTAATAAATTCCTTAGTGTTGTTTATTCTTTTACTTCATATGTTTTTCAGCATTCTCATAGTATCCGTTACTCATCCTGCTTTGTTTTCTTAGGACTTCAGTTATTCATTCATTCATCTGCATTTATCCTCTAGTATATGTCAAACAGTGTGCTAGACCCTAGAATTCCGGAATTGAAAGCATGGTTCTAGTTTTCAAACATAGTTGTTAGCTAAGATAAATGATAAACGACAACAAAGAAAATCAATAACAACATCATGCAGCAAGTGCCCTTTTAGAAATAGGACAGTCTGCAGTAGAAATAAAGAAAGGCCACCCTGTGGACTTTGAGAGTGGGAAGACACGTGGTGAGAAAGATGACATTAGAAGATGTTTTCTCAAAAGTTAGTTAAAATGAGCCTGCTTGGGAATGCTTGAATTAGCTAAGGACAAGTGCGGGTGTGCATGTGAGGGCATATGCATGAGCATACATGTGTGCATGTGTATGCGGGGGTGTTCACATTGTGAGAGGAAGTGAAGAAGAACAAGAAAAGTGGAGGGATAGGAACATCTCCCAAAAGGTGGGGAAACGGTTTTAGAAGCAGGTTGTTAACGCAGCAACACAGTCTGTCCATGCAATCCCAGTAGATCAGTGTACATACAGCAAAGAAAGAGCCAAATGGTTTGTTGAGATTGGACTCATTCATTCTTTCATTTATGCATTCATCCATTCAACAAATACGGAGTCAGTACCTGCAGTATTCCAACCTTATTTCAGGACCAGGGCATATAATAATCAATAAGGCAGACTGAGCTGAAGACTTAAGAAAAGACTTTATATTGTAGTCAGAGCAACAAATGATAAACAAAAACTACACATAAAACAAAGACAAACCTTGTGTGTGTTATGCAAATACACTTTAATTTTGTACTGAAGATGTGGGAGTCACTGGCGGGGTTTCAGCAAGGGAGTTGTATGAGTCTATCTTCATTTAGAAAGACCACTCTGGCCTTGTTCTGGTTCAAGTTATGGCCAAGGCTGTTAGTAGGTGATTATATTTTTAGAGGTACATGAGCATCTGAACGGTGGGTAAGAGAAGGGAAGGAGGCCCATAAGGAAGACAGAGGAGTCAAGAAATATGCCAGCTTTCTCACATGTAGTCATGGGTGAATGGTGGTGGGACCAGGACAGGGAAGTTTGGGAGCACTGGTTGGGAGAACTGAGTGGAGATGAGGAATTTGATTTTGGATATGTTGAGTGAGATGTGAGATGCTTGTGGAACTCGAAAGCAGAACTGTCTGTTTGGCAGCTGTTTCCACTGGCGAAAAGATAACTCTATCCTCTCCACCAACCAGCCTTAAAGACTGAAATTCTAGGACCTCACAAATAAAGTCATTGAAACTTACAAGACTAATATTTTTTAAATCATCATTAATTTACATTTTCAAATAGAAAATGTGCCTCAAATTATGT
This sequence comes from Carlito syrichta, assembly GCF_000164805.1. Classification (NCBI taxonomy): domain Eukaryota; kingdom Metazoa; phylum Chordata; class Mammalia; order Primates; family Tarsiidae; genus Carlito; species Carlito syrichta. Next base: position 27,056 of record NW_007247677.1, on the reverse strand, counting down.
TTCTAAGATCACAAAAAAATTTGGGAAATTAACCTCTTTCTATGTGACTAATGTAAAAGTCCTGTAAATTCCTGATACTTGAACCAAAAAATAATTAAATCTGCTCAGTTATATCTTGTTTTGCAGATTGCTTCTTAAACTCCATAAATGTATCTCATTATGAATGCTTTTTGTTAAACTGCATTCTTACAGCCTTGGAGACAGAAGACAGTACGTGGTCTCCAATGGAACTCTCTTCCCAGTGGAAACCCCTTCCCTGTTTTCCAATCCACCTTCAGAGCTATTGCCTGAGCAGAGTGGTACAATGTAACCCTTCTCACCTGGCTGCAGTCCCTTAGTCTAGGGGTGAATGTCTGACCCAAGCAGAGCTGATTATTCCCCCTAATCCCCAAGAGAAAACACAGTCTTTATTGTACAAGGCTGAGATACAATGTTTCAAGAATATAGTAGACATATTTTACATGGGAAGAAAGTCAATCTTTAGCAAGAGAAGGCACTGAAGAAAACAAAAAAGGCAGACAAAGGATAAATGGATAAGTTTACTTATCTCCAAGCCTTTGATCCTACTACGGTCAAAGGCCCAGATGAATCACTTCATGTTCCATACTTTTATTGATCAGCTTTTCTTTTATTGTCTGAGATATCAGCATCCTCTTCAACAGTCTCATCATTTTGCTCACACTAGTTTAAGCTGGGTGTCCATGACTTGTAAGCTCAAGAGTCCTTACCTGATCTGTTTTGTTTTGTTTTGTTTGGTTTAAAAAAAGCTGTCCTACCCATAAGAATGCCAGTTTGTTTCTGATAAAGGTCTATCTTGCATTTTGTGAATATTTTCTATTGTGTGTTAGAGACTATGGCATTTGAACCTATCCTCCCACAGTGGAGATGTGTGTGTGTGTGTGTGTGTGTGTGTGTGTGTGTGTGTGTGTGTGTGTGTGTGTGTGTGTGTGTGTGTGTGTGTGTGTGTGTGTGTGTGTGTGTGTGTAATGGCCACTGCATTAAGTCTGCGTGAGGTTAGACCCTTGGATGGCATATAAATAGTTATTAGAAGGCCTCTGGAAGATAGATGCCTATTACATAAATGTGGCATGAAGGTTGTTTTACAGAACTATCATTTAGCACTCTGTTTAATGGCTGTTGTTTCACTTATTTATTGATTACACCAGCTGTGGCATAAAATCTGGGTTCCTGCCTTTAATACTAGGCTTCTCAGTTCCCACATATCTCAGTCAATTTCTGTTTATGGCACCATTTAATGGTTGTTCTTATGTGGTGTTTTTGGCTAAGGCTTTTAATTAAAAGAACATCTTTATAACCTTGGAATCTGAAATTAGGGAGGTTTAATTGCAGTGTTTTTATTGTATAACTTTATTTTATCTTGTAATGTCTTAATTTGATGCTCTAATGTTCTAGTTCAACCTGAATTTCTACTTAAACAGCCTGTAGGTAGAAAGACTTAGTTATTTTTGACAGAAAATAATTATAATAAGTAAACTTTTTTAACTCAGAAAGAAGGATATGTTTTTTCAGATTCAAGATATTATTCCATGAAGCCAGGAAAATAGAAAACTGCGAAGATATCTCATTGTAAGTTAAATAATAAGCTTGTTTTGGCATATGTTTTATTGCTAAAAACCTTGAAATAAAAATGTCCCTTTTGGACTTGTATACACTTCACAATTTAAAATACTTTACAAATTCTATTTTAATATTTATATTACATTTTTAAAATTTAAACATTTAATAATGTTCATGATATTTCTTCAATAGCCTGAGTTGTTTTGTACATTCTCGTCCAAGTTAAGAGATTCATTAATCCAAGACTCAGCAGAGAGCTTAATAGATACCCCAAAGGGAAGAGAAATTGGAGTCAGCAGTGGGATTGAAATTTGATACTTAATGGTGTCTTGTCTTCAGTGTTAGTTTCTGACATTAAAGTTCTGCAGGCTAGTCTTCGACCAGTGTAAAAATCGGTATTCAGCAGGACTCACTTCATACTTCAACAATAGAATTGAAGCTGCACGTTATTAATTCCTCCTGTTCCCACATTCAGCCCAATAAACAGAAACATTAGTATTACTGTTGTCTCACCTTTCTTCTATCTCAGAAAGTAAAATATCTTACTTCTCGTTTAACGACTGCCTCTCACCTTTGCCCTTGATTTCATGGATTCTGTCTTTCCAGGTACCGCAGCTTTAATTTAATTTCTTCCTGTTTTGCCAGGTACCACACCACTGATGTAGCTCATCTGTCTTCTCCAGAATCTTCAACATTTTCTTTCTATAGACGCTTTCACAGCAGTCTTTTTTTTTTTTTTTAATTTTATTATTTTTTATTTTATTTTATTTTATTTTATTTTTTTTGCTATCCAAAATAGGTTAATTTGATATTTATTCATTTATTTTTTAGTTTTTAGTTTTTTTTTTTTTTCATTAATCAGTAGTTTTTATTATGGTTTTGTGGGGTACAGTTAAGGGTAGGTGTACAATGACGTTTCATTCAGGCACCCTGTAGATAAGAAGTGTTTTCCCATCCCCTGACAGATATTTGCTACTGTTAATCCCATCCCCCTCCCCCCCATAGTTTCCCAGTACCATTCGTCATTTTCTCATAGTATTGCATTGGATGTTCAAGGTCCATTATATGAGTGAGAACATGTGATATTCGGATTTTTGTTTTTGTGAGAGGTCACTCAGTATTATAGACTCTAGTTCCATCCAGGTTGCAGCGAAATTCATGATTTTGTTCTTCACAGCAGTCTTTAAACATCTTAAGTCTCTGCTATCTCCCCATTTATAAAGTATATTTCATTCTTCTAATTGACTTTAAGGAGGTACAATAAAATGCACCCATTTTAAGTGTGCAGGTTGATGCATTTTGACAGTCAAGGTATAAAACATTTCCATCCCACTGCAGCATAATGTTTTCTCATGTCCTTTTGTAGCACTAACCCACCTAACCCCACAACCCAAAGCAGACATTGAGTTTTGCTTTCTGTCACTGTAAATTAGTTTTACCTTTTCTAAATGTCATAGCACGTATATTGTCACACAATGTACATGGCTTTATTTGCTTAACATAACACTTTTGAGATGTGTTCATGTTGTACATGTCAATAGTTAGTTCCTTTTTAATTGGTGAGTAGTATTCCATTATGTAGATAGACTGTAATGTGTTTATCCATTCACCTATCTGTTGACATTAGGATTAATTCCAGTTTATAGTTACTATGAATACATTTGCTATGAATATTTAAATATAAGTCTTTGTGTGGATACGTTTTTATTTCTTATAGGTAAATAGTTAGGAACTAAATTGCTGAGTCGTATAGGTGAACAATTAAATTTTTTTTTAAATGCCAAAATATTCCAGAGTGATTGTGCCATTTTACATTTCCACCAATGAGGTATTAGAGTTCCATCTGCTCCAAATCCTCTCCAACCCTTGGTACTGCCAGTCTTTTAAGTAGATGTGTACTGCTGTCTCATATGATTTTTATTTTCATCCCTGATGACAAAAGATGTTTAACATCTTTTTAGATATTCATCAGACACTTTTGTATTTCTTTTGTGAAGTGTCAGTATAAATATTTTACCCACTTTTTAATTTATTTATTATTATTTTGTTGTTTTATAGATGTGGGGTACATTTCAGGGTTAGTTATACAAATGTTCATTATGTAAGTGCCCTTGTTGATGAAGTGTGCCACCCCTCCCTTTTTAATTTATTTTAATCTTATTATTGAGGTGTGCATTTTATTTATATATTCTTGATAAAAGTCATCTTTCAAATATGTATATATATATTTTCCCCCAGTACTGTTTAAATATATATTTTACTAGTGTATTTTGAAAAACAGAACACTTTAATATTGTTGAATTGAATTTTGTCATTTTTTTCTTTTACTTTTTATGCTTTTAGTATCCAATTTAGGAAATCTTTGCTGACTTAAAGGTCATGAAGATTCTCTTCTATATGCTTTTTAACGAAATGGCATAATTTTAGCTTTTATATTTAGATCTGTGATTGGATTTCAAGTTAATTTTTGTGGATAGTCTAAGGTAAAGTATAAGATTCATTCTTTTTTTCAAAAGATACACAATTATTTCAGAAACATTTGCTAAATAAATTTTTGTTTCTCCACTAAATTAATTTGTTAAAACTAAATGGACCATATAGGTCTGTGTCTATTTCTAAACCTGTATTCTATTTTATTTTACTATATGGAAAGTAAATCAGCACCTTGATGACTGTAGTTATACAGGAAGTCTTGAAATCAAGTAGTAAACCCTCCAACTTGGTTCCTCCTCTTTCAAAAATGCCTTTATTATTCTTGGTTTTTAGAATTTTCCTATAAATTTTAGAATATACATAGATTTTTAAAATAAAACTTCTTACTTAGAATTTTAATATGACTGTATGAAATTTATTGACCAATTTGGAGACAACGGATATCTTATTAGTACTGAATCTTCCAATTCAATCACATGGTATATTTTTCTATTTCTTTAAATCTTTAAATTTTCTTAACCATATTTTATGTGAGCATTACACAAGTTTTGTAAACTTCTCTCTATATATTTAATAGATTTATTGTAAATGAAACTTTAAAATTTTAACTTTCAGTTGTTTGCTTCCCATATAAAAATAGAAGGACTGTATATTGACATTTTATCTTATAATATTGTTAAACTTCATTATGAGTTCTATTACTTTTTGTCTATTGCTTATGAGTTTCTATGTGTGTACTCATGTCATCAGCAAATAAGACCATCATTACTTCCCATTCAATATTATAAAATAGAAATCTGAAATTTAACCTCAGTTGTTTCCTTTATTTTACTCCCAACATCTAATCAATCACTTAGTTCATCCGATTTAATATTAAATAGGTCTTAATCATTCTATTTTGTTGTTGTTGTTGTTGTTCTCAAGTACCTATTTTACACCACAGCTGCCAAGTAACTCTTTCCCCAACTTCGAGTTACACCATTCAGATCTATCAAATGATAGATTACCATGTTTAATGGTTTCTCATGAACTATTTGTTAAATTCTATTTCTGGGCGGGAGCAATAATGTACCAGTCTCTTTGTTACCTAACATTTTCTTGCCAAGCTCTTATTTCAGTGTTGCGTGAAGCTAAAGCAATGCGGAAATACTTGAAATGTCCTGAACATACTCAGCTTTTGAATATTCCCATCCCTAGCTCTTTGTTTATTACTCTGTGGAACAATCACAGTATTCAATATTCAGTAAACCTCTTGTCTCTGTACCCAAACTCCAATTTAGGCAAGTTCTTTCTTCTCTGAGTCCCCAACTCACCTTGGAGACGTACTTATCTCCTTGTCCTGAAATGTTCTACTATGTGTGTCTACTTCCTCTAATGAATACACTCTCTCAAGGGTAAGGATCTGATCTTTTCTTTCTATATTTAATTCCTACTTCTATATTCAGGATTGATACAAAATATGTGGTGATCAAAACTGGAGATTAGACTCCAATCTGAAAGTTAAATTTCTTTTCTAAAGGAGTCAAAAAGAATGCTACACCATGGTTCAGAACACCTTGCATTCAGACCTAAACATTAATCCAAGGAGAAACACGTGGGATAATGTATTTTCCACATTTAGGAGAGAGAAGCAAAACTCTCTTTCAGTGCAATGATAAGGACATATTTCTTACTCTGAACTTTGAAAAACATAGACAAAAACCAAACCAAAATGAATACAAAGATGCAAAACCTCCACATTAACTGGAGTGGCATAAAAATATTGTGGATCACTGAATAGTGTTAGCTGGATCCTAGGGAAGAGTTGGGAAGACCAATGTGAACCAGAAACATTTATTCAGTCTCAGCTAAAGGTTTTCACAAATTGTAAAAGCCTATGGTACTTGTTAGGTTTCACAAATGATTTATGTTTAACTAAACAATTGGTGGCCTAGGATTCTCATTCCATATGTGTAGTTTGCCCCAAATGTTCCCTGTTATTTTTTTTCTTCAGAAGTCATTGAATTCATCATCCCTAACAAGATGGTAACTAAACTTATTTCTTCCTGAGTGTGCACTATGTCCAATTTTCAAACTTGTGTTTCTACCACAGCCTTATTCTTGGGCTGTCTTTAGGTCTAGAGAATGAGATCTGACTTAGGGGATCTAAAAATAATTTAATAACCTTTCTTCTACTTCTCTTCTTTAGCTTTGGTTATTGTTGAAAATCATTTCTGTAGAGGACTTTGACAATAGAAGATCATGGAACTTTAGCAGTAGGAAAAGAAAGAAAGAAAGAAAGAGAGAACCTCAACAGTGACTGCACACTGCTAATCCCAGAAACAGATTGTATGGCTTTATTGTGTTGGTTTGTTTGCTTACACATCTGTTTTGACCCACACATATTTAGTGCTTTTATACTGAGTATGCAATTTTCAATTTGCCTGCAGTTCCCAGGATTTGCTCTTGTCTTATGCCAGACTTTATTTTTTGTTTTAGTCATAAAAATTATGTTATTACTTATAAAGTTGGGTGCACTTAGAATTTCAGATATAATCGTGTTTATTGTTTTTTTCTGGGAAAATTAAGGTTACAAAAATAATGCAACTTGCCCAGTTTTGCACCTCTGATCCAGAGTGGATCCAGTCACATCATGTAGTTTTTCGAACAACGGACCTAGGCTGTTTCTGAAATGATTTGCTGTCCCTGGGTTTGCGGGCTCTTGGCTCCCTGAGGTTGAGAGTAGTCAGGGGAGTGGGTATTAAAAAAATAAAAGAAAACTGAGCAAGAAGTGCAAACTTTGAAACAGTTTAAATGTATGTGTCTGGGTGTGGGAGAGTGGGTGGAGTTGAATTGAGAGAGAAAGGGAGGTATGCAATTTTGGAAAACCATCTTCAGGACTGTGCCAACAAACTATGAATTCAAGGAGAACGATCAAGGTCTCTCCTCAGTGAAGGTGATTTAGACTGTGGATCCCATAATGAAATTTGGATTATATAAGAAAATCCACAAACACTGACAATTTATCATCCACGGCACATAATAAGAGTAACAGTAGGAGCAAAGAGAATGAAAACAGAAAGAAACAAAGGGAGATCATCAATTTAACTGCCTTATTTGAAGGTGAGAAATATATGGCTTTTTCTGGAAAACACGGCCTTTGGCCAAGTCTCAGCTGCAACGTTATCTTCAGCTTAGCTTTTTTGATTATGGATTTGTTCAGAAACTTGCTGCAGTGACACCTCACTGTAATTTGACCTGCCTTCCACAAAAGAATTACATTCAGCCTTCATCTAGTTATCTTTTAATGCAGATTTGTAACGCATTGTTTCTTGCCTCTGGTGGATTTTGTGACATTAAAGCACTGCCCTGTTCAAAAAGGGTTTTGGAAGAGCAGTCAGAACGAAACTGAGACTCTGAAGTTCACGTTCATCACCACATTTGATGTGGAGTCCTATTTTCAGCATACCCTTGAAACCCTTCTTACAATGACGAAGTGCCATGAGTTGAAACACCAGCAATGGTGTGCATCAATGTCATTACACTGATCCACAAAGGAGACAACTCCAGGTATGACTAATACGGCAAATTTAACAAGCACGGATTGCCAAGTTTTAATTACACTTGTGGTCTAACTGCAATGCACAGAAAAGAAGATTGGTGTGATTCTTGGTGTAACAATAGGAGAGTTTAATTCCTTTACCATATTTTCCATTCTATGGTCTTTTTATCTTGATCCAAGTCACTTAGGATAGTACTTTGTGCATGAAATTTAACAATCCTAGAACACAGTAGTTACAACAAGATTTTCTGTCAAGATAGTCTTCAGTTCAAATCAATCCTTGGTTAGTGAGTCAGTTGTCAAAATAAAGAAGAGAAAAAAAAATTTCAGAACTCTGCCTAACTATTCTAGTCAAGATAATATGTAGTGAAGTCTGAAATTACTTGGATTCTAATTAGAACCTAAATCTGTCTTCTATGTTCTTTGTATAATGTGTTTATGTGAATGTGTATCTCTATTATTTCAAGTTTTTATTTTTTATTTTTATTTATTTTTTTGAGTTGGAGTCTCACTCTGTCGCCAAGACTGGAGTGCAGTGGCTAGCTCCCAGCCACCACAGCCTTGACCTGCTGAGCTCCAGCAATCCTTCTGCTTCAGCCTTCCAAGTAGCCGGAACGACAGGTGCACTCTACCACATCCAGCTAATTTTTGATTTATTGTAGAGACAAGGTCTCACCAAGTTGCCCGGGTGGGTCTCGAACCTGCAAACCAATTCACTCACCTGGGCCTCCCAAAGTGCTGGGATTACAGGCTGAGCCACCAAGCCTGGCCTCAGTTTTTTATTTTAATCTTGTTTAAATTATCTGTTCATTAGTTTTCTTATCTGTGGAGATACAGTGTTGTTTTAACCTCTATTTCTGATGCCTAAGTAAGGTTATATATATGAAATACATTTGGCTTATAGTGAGTACTCAAAAAGAAGTAACTAATATGAATTGCAATCATAATAAAGCATTCTCCCTCAATGTGATCAAGCAGAGATTTTTTTGTGCCATGTTTTAGACTGATCATCACAATCTTCTACAAAACCTTTTTTTGATGAAGAATTTTCTGCCTGTACTCCTATGGTTTTAAGTTCAAAAGGTCTGGGATAGGGCCCAGGAATCTGAATTTTAACAAGTTTCCTGGTTTTTCTCTGATCATTCAAATAACTTTTGGAATATTAATATGGCATTAAAGGTTTTGTAGGAAAAATGACAAATACAAAAATAATATCAATCTTCCTGTAAAAAAAAAATGACTGGATGTCTATGTCAAGTCTTCTATTGATTCAGTCACTGATTTGTTTTTCAAGTAAATAGCACATCTGATCAATCTGGTCATAAGGTAGGGACATGCCTGTCTTACAGGAAGGGCTCTGGCCAGGGCTTGGCTTTTTCTTAATGGATTCTGAGATTAAATCTTCCTTCAAAGGGGGAAAAAAAATCCATGGATGTATCAGTAAACACAGTATATATTTCCACAGTGACATGTTTCTCATTTCGTTTGTTTTCACCTGTTGTATATGCTTTGAGCTTCCAGGCTTATTCCTTGAGTTACAGTGTGACATAGTTCAGAGAGTAAAAGTTTCAGAACAGAAACTGCAGTTCAAAAGTCTGACTCCACCAGTTACTGGAGCCCTTTCTCCCATTCACAACCCTAGACAGATCATCAAGACAAAAAATCAGCAACAAGATCCAGAACTTCAATGTGACTCTTGACCAAATGGACTTAATTGATACCTACAGAACACTCCACCCAACGACCACAGAACATACATTCTACTCATCACCACATGAACATACTCTAAGATCGACCACATACTTGGCCATAAATAAAGCATAAACAAATTTCAAAAGTTGGACATTTTGTCATGTATCTTCTTGGACCACAGTGGAATAAAAATAAACATCAACACCAACAAGGTTGCCCCCAAACCCACAAAGACATGGACACTAAATGGCATGATACTAAACAACTAATGGGTCAATGATGAAAACAAAACAGAGATTAAAAGATACCTGGAAACAAAAGAAAATGAAGAAACATCTTACCAAAATCTCTGGGATGCCATGAAAGCTGCAGTAAGAGGAGAATTCATATCTCTACAAATGCACATGAAGAAAATGGAAGGATCACAAAGTAACAGCCCAACAAATCACCTTAGGAAGGTGGAAAAGCAAGACCACCAAAACCCTAACTTCAGCAGGATAATCCAGATCAAGAAAATAAAAGTCCAAATCCAGGACACAGAAGACGAAAGGATAATACAAAAAAATCAATGAAACAAAAAGCTGGTTCTTTGAAAGGATACAAGATCGATGATCCCCTAGCTAGACTAACCAAGAAAAAAATAGAAAAAACCCAAATAAATACAATCAGAAACACAAAAGATGAAGTCACATCTGATCCTGAAGAAACACAAAAGATCATTAGAGACTACTATGTACACTTTTATGGAAACAAACTTGAAAACTTTAAAGACATGGAAGACTTTCTGATATCACACAACCTACCTAGGTTGAAACAAGAAGAAATTGAGACCCTAAATAGACCAATAACAATCAAGGAAATTGACTACGTAATAAGAAAACTATCTACAAAAAAACGCCTTGGAACAGATGGCTTTCAAGCAGAATTCTAAAAGACATTTAAGGAGTAGCTGATACCAATGCTACTGAAAGTATTCCGGGTGATTGAGAAAAATGCAACCCTCCCCAAATCATTTTATGAAGCTAACATCACATTGATACCCAAGCCAGGTAAAGACCTAACAAAGAAAGAAAACTACAGGCCAATATCTTTGATGAACATAGATGCCAAAATTCTTAACAAGATCCTAGCGAACCAGATTCAACAACGCATCTCAAAAATCATCCATCATGACCAAGTAGGTTTCATCCCTGGGACGCAAGACTGGTTCAACATTCACAAGACAGTACATGTAATTAAATACATCAACAGACGTCAGAACAAAAACCACATGATTATATCATTAGATGTAGAAAAACTTTTGATAAAATCCAGCACCCCTTCTTGATAAAAACCCTTGAACATCTAGGCATACACGGAACATACCTCAAAATAGTAAAAGCCATCAATGAGAAATCCACAGCTAACATACTCCTAAATAGACAAAAATTGGAACCATTTCCCTTGAAAACTGGAACAAAACAAGGATGCCCACTCTCTCCCCTCCTGTTCAATATAGTATTGGAAGTCCTGGCTAGAGCAATCAGAAAAGAGAAGGTGATCATGGGTATCCAAATAGGAAAAGAGGAAGTCAATTATCTCTCTTTGCAGATATCATGATTGCGTACCTTGAAAACGAAAGAGAATCTGTCAAAAGTCTCCTTGCGCTGATAAAGGACTTTGGCAAAGTCTCAGGGTATAAAATAGATGTGCAAAAGACAATCGCATTTCTTTACACTAATAATAAACAAACAGAAACCCAAATAAAAAGCACAATCCCATTCACAATAACCACAAAGAAAATGAAATACCTTGGCATCTTCCTAACCAGAGACGTGAAAGACCTTTACAATGAATACTATAAAACACCGCTCAAAGAAATCAAAGATGACACAAACAAATGGAAAATTATTCCATGTTCATGGATTGGAAGAATCAACATTGTGATGATGTCTACCTTGCCTAATTCAATCTACAGATTTAATGAAATACCCAACAAATTACCGGCAATATTCTTCTCAGAGCTAGAAAAAACAACACAGGAATTCATATGGAAACACAAACAACCAAGAATAACCAGAACAATCCTCAGCAAAAAAAAAAAAAAAAAAAAAAAGCAGGTGGTATCACATTACCATACTTCAAACTTTACTATAAAGCTACAATAATCAAAACAGCTTGGTATTGGTACAGGAACAGGCATATAGACCAATGGAATAGAATTGAGATTCCAGAAGCAAAACCTCAATTTCTCAACCAACTCATCTTCAACAAAGCCTCCACTACCTACCACTGGGGAGAGTAGAATCTATTCAGCAGATGGTGTTGGGAAATCTGGTTGACCACATGCAGAAGATTCAAACAAGATCCCTATCTATCCCCATACCCAAAAATTAACTCCAAATGGATCAGAAACCTAAATGTAAAACCTCACACCATAAGAACCTTAGAAAATGCAAGACATACTCTTATGGAAATTGGAACTGGCATACAATTCCTGAACAAAACCCGAAACACACAGGCCATAAGAGATAAGGATAGACAAGTGGGACATCATTAAACTGACAAGCTTCTGCAAAGCAAAGAAACCATCAAGCAGGGAGAAACCATCCCTGTGAGCAGGGAGACAGCCCACAGACTGGGAAAAAGTATTTTCCAACTCCATGTCTGACAAATGCCTAACATCTTTGATCTACAAGGAACTCAAACATGCTGGAAAGAAAAAAACAAACAACCCCATTATAAAGTGGGCAAAGATATGAACAGACAATTCTCAAAAGAAGACATCCAAGCAACCAACAGACACATGAAGAAATGTTCAACCTCATTAATCATCAAGGAGATGCAAATTAAAACTACACTGAGATACCACCTAACTCCATTTAGAATGACCATTATCAATAACTCAAAAAATAACAGATGCTGGAGAAGATGTGGTGAAAAAGGAACACTACTACACTGATGGTGGGAGTGCAAACTAGTGCAATCTCTGTGGAAAGCAGTGTGGCGATTCCTAAAAGCTCTAAATATTGACTTCCCATTTGACCCTGCAACCCCCCTACTGGGACTGTACCCTGAAGAAGAACTCAAATCACTCTATAAAAAAGATACCTGCACACGTAAATTTATTGCAGCATTGTTCACAATAGCAAGAACCTGGAACCAACCATGCTGTCCATCAAAAGAGGACTGGATTAAAAAATGTGGTACATATACATGATGGAATACTACGCAGCCATAAAAAAGAACAAAATCACCAATTTTGCAGCAACCTGGATGGAACTAGAGTCTATACTACTGAGTGATCTCTCACAGAAACAAAGATCTAAGTATCACACGTTCTCACTCATATAGTGGACCTTGACCCTTATCATAATACTATAAGAAAAGGATTGACAGTAGTGGGAAACCATGGGGGGCTAGGGAGGGGAAGGGAGGTGGGATTAACAGTAGTCAATATCTGTCTGGGGACCGGGAGACACCCCTTATCAACAAGGGTGCCTGAACAATGCATATCTGTATACCTAACCCTTAACTGTACCCCACAATTTTAAAATAAAAAATATGTTAAAAAAAATAAAATTAATTAATTAACATTCAGTTATCAAAAATTACCTCCTGGTTTTATATTTTGAAATTTAATCTCCAAGTCAATTAAGTTCTTGATTTTACAGCCACTGACCATCGCTCCAGTCTAAATACATCTTCTTATTGTGAAAATACTAAGATATACCCTCCAACCATTATCCCCTGTGTGTGTAGGATTAACTTACCACTGGATGACTGGACTGGAGTAGCTCTGTACTTACCTCTAGGATGAACAAAATAAAGATGAGATGTTCTAGGTATCTTGTGCCAATTAAAGTTTGAAACTTCCCTGTATGTAACCTCTACCAGCTTGTCTATAATGCATAGGATATAAAGCTTGATGCACCTGGTTTCATTGACTACATAGCCTAATTCTAGCTGTATGGCTAGCAGGGTACAAACCCTCCATCATTCAGTAAATTTGTGCCCAGTCTCTACTGATAGTCAAATACTTCCACATACCTTGGTGGTTAGTAATCCAGACAAAGTGTATCCAACCTACCTGTTGAGAACGGCCCCTGGGAGTGGTACCTGGAGTTTTGGACCCTTCAGTGATGGCAGGTACATTTTCCTCCTGCTGTGCCTGCACTTTATCTTCATTAAAGCCTTATGTGAGTCTGTCTTCATGGGTCCCATGAGACCTTTCACCTACACAACCTTGTATAATTGTTGCCTTGACCTATACTCCTTCCTTCTCACTCAGGTTCTGAACTCTCACACTTTTCCACATGGCAGTAAAATTCAACATTTTTAAGGTGCATTTTGAATATTTTCTTGACAGTCTGTGCTTATTTATAAATATATAGGTGTCATTTTTAAAAAGTAGCTGGAAGTGATGGCAAGTGCCAGAGTGTTCCCAGCTACTCAAGAGACTGAGGCAGGAGTATTGCTGGAACCCAGGTGTTCGAGGCTGTGGTAAACCATGAGTGTGCCACTGCTCTCCAGCCTGGGTGGCAGCGTAAGACCCCACTCAAAAACTAAACAAATAAAAAGTTGTTTCTCTAAAATATTACCATAGATTGGGATGCTGAGGAAACATGTATAGTATTTCTTCAATGACTTTCTTATATCCTCAGGATCCTTCTCCACTCCTATTGTGCCTTGTTTAGATCCTAGTAGGGTCCTCGGTCATTCACATTTGCTTAAGACTGAGGAGGTTCCTAGTACATGGGACTTTTAGTGCTGAAACCAGAAAAGCCTCAGACAAACTGGAGGCTTTTCGTCACCCTAGATCTTAGATTTTTATGACTGGACTTAAAGGATGACTTTTTGTTTTCTCACAAATTACCCCCCAAAAGTTAGATTTATTATGACAGGAGTTTATTTTTTTCTAGGAAATCATTTACCCCACTCGCATAGTTCATTTTCTGTTGCTATAACTGGATCATCAGTGTCAACAGGATCATTTACAAAGAAAATAAATGCATTTCTTACAGTTCTGGATTGGGAAGTCCAAGGGCATGCCAGTGGTTTCTGGCAAGGGCTTTGGTACTGCATCACAATATGGCAGACAACGTGGCATCACAGAGCTAAAGGACAAGAACACACGTGTCAGCTCAAGTCCCTCTTCCCTTCCTATAAAGCCACCAGTCCCCAAATGAAGTACCCACCCTGATGACTTTATCTGATTCTAGTTACCTTCCAATGGTCCCGCCTCCAATCAACAGATGAAGAAAAAGATTAAGTTACTAACCCATGAGATCTGGGGCACTTTCAAACTCTAGCACCCGTGGAAAATCCTACTGCTCGTAATGATCATTGCTTGATTTGACTGTGCTCAGGTGGCTAAGAGTTTGCTTGTGAAAATCAAAAACTGTCAGAGTCATGAAAGAACATTAGATCTGAAGTTAGAAGACTGTAAAAGGCATGGATTTGAATTATGTATCTACTATATAATTTACTATTTTAACTCAGAAAAGGTATTCCTCTCTTTGAGTTTTAGAAGAAGGGACCCACAGAAACCCAGTTATCTTTTGGAGGGTGGTCCCTTTGTATTGCAGGCTTCCCCCACTAGGTAAGTGTTCTAGGAACCCATCACTATCAGTGTACCAGCTAGCAGTGCTGTGAGAGGTTATTTTTTGGAGATTTTTCAATGCATTTGCCCATTTCATGATGGGTGACTTACAAGCACACCTACTCACACTGTGCTGACCAAACGGCATGATCCCCATGCCCCACCCTTCCCTATACACCCAATCTCACCCAGAGCAACACTTTTTTTTTTAATAAAAAAAGTCCTCAAAGAAAAACGTTTTGCTGATGTGGAAGAGGTGAAGCAAAAAATGACAGAAGCACTAAAAGGCATCAAAATGGACAAGTTCAAAGACTGTTCTGAGCAATGGAAAAATCACCTTGATAGGTGTATTGCATCAAAAGGAGAGTAATTTGAAGCTGACTGAATTTAAACATGTAAGAATATGATTCTTAGCTGGGTTCGGTGGCTCAACCTGTAATTCCACACCTTTGGGTGGCTGAGGTGAGTGGATTGCCTGAGCCCATGGGTTCGAGATCCACCTGGGCAACAAGACCTCATCTCTACAATAAATCAAAAAATCAGCCGGGTGTGGTAGTGCATGCCTGTAATTCCGGCTACTTGGAAGGCTGAGGTGGAAGGATCACCAGAGTTCAGCAGGTCAATGCTGCAGTGGCCGTGAGCGGCCACTGTACTCCGGTCTGGGTGGCAGAGTGAGACTCCAACTCAAAAAATAAAAAAATAAATAGAATAAAAATTAAAAAAGAATATGATTCTCAGGAAGATGGTGACTTAGCCAGTTGGACTGAGTCCCAGTGTGAGTGAATGAGATTATGGAAAATTTTGTGCACATGTTGGTGAGTAAGTGGGCGTGTGAGTGACTGAATAGGGACTCAGGAGCAAGTGGCCAGTGCTTTCCTGGTGAAGCAACTGGTGCCACAGCTGTTCTGCCTGGTCCATACCACTTCCCAGAGTACAGAAGCCAAGTGACATTCTTTAAAAATCAACACATTCCTTCCCAGGATGAAGCTTCTGGGAGAAGCTGCCAGCACCAGGCTCTGCCTCACCACTGCAGACCCTGTCTGGACACTGGCAGCAAGTGCTGCAGAGGGAGCACAGTGAGGCAGAACCCCACTGGAGAAGACTAAAGAGGCGACTGGCCACCATCTTGAAAACTGGGCAGGAAAGTGCTCTGGCTTGCTCTTCATGGAGTGACAGACCTGACCACATCTCTATGACTGGCAGATTAACTACTCAGGGGTTGATTGTGACCCAGAAGAAATGTCCTAAAGGCACAAACTCTGGAAGGACAGGACAAGTGCTGAGTCTCAAGCGCCCCACCCCCTGCTGGAGTCCAGCTCCAGCAGGTCAGGGTTTCCTGAAGGAGGGATGGTGTCGGTGCAGGAGAAAAAACTTGGACACTGACTCTGTTGCAAGCAGGACAAATGCCATTTTATTGTCTTTTTCAACTCCTTTTATACCCTAGATGTTGGCTTGAGATGAAAACATGTTTTTCATTTTCAAGGCAATCAGTTTCAATTTAATGGACCGGACAAGCAATGTATCTTTGTTCATTCTGTTTTGATCTTAAAAAATTATCATCCTAAACATTAACTATAAATTTTATAAACTCCTAACATTTTCTAATGATTATCAATTCTTAATGTCCATACAAAACTTACTTATTTCAATAACTATTACATTATAGATCACTACCAAGTTCTAAGCACTATAACTGTTACGTAGATTAACAAGTCACATCTGTGACCTTCACACAGCAATTTGCAACTAGCTGGGATAAAACAGCATTCTCAAGGTTTTTGAACCACAAGTTGGCCTGACTATTTTTCCATAATGTCACACCAAGTATTTACAATCTGCATCAATTATTCCCTGTTAGGGAGACTGGGTTTTAATGTTTGTAAAACAAAGGGTCTCCAGGGCTTAAGTCACCTCAGTTACAATCTCTAACCAGAATTACAAACCTCCTTAACAACGGGAAGTAAAGGCAAGGGTGCTCTATTATTTATGTGATTGTTAATTTCTTAAGCATAATATACCACATGTAGAAATTAAGTAAATGCAATTTTTGCATTGGCACTCTTCCTAAAAATACAAACTGTAGCTTCTCAAATTTCTCCAATTAGTCATCAATCAGAAGAAATAAAATCTTGCAAGTGATTATCTACCTGCATATGATATTTAAAATCACTATTGATAATTTCCTGGCAAGGTCAGAGAGTTCCCTGACAAACATTAAACAAGCACCTTCTGATTTTTTACAATTTTCCCAACTACAATGTTTAATCAAGTGATTGTGTGATCTACTACCAGGAGGCTGGGGACATGGAAACCTAGGGAAGAATTCAAATGAAAGGAAGGTATGAATTCCCCTCTTGCCTTTTTGCAAGGGGTAGTGGAGGCATGAGTGGAATTTTGCTTTCCATCCTCAGACTGTACAGAACTTTTCAGCTGTACTAATAACAAAAGTAGAAGAAGCAAAGGGCTCAGCTGCCCAGGTTCACTTTGCGACCCAGGGTCTTCAGCCCCCTGAACTTTGTCAGCAGGCAGGCCTCCATGGCTGGCTCCCAACAACCCCCTATCCTGATTCAGCAGCAGGATAAATGGTGTGGTCAGAAAAGAATGAAAATGACTTCCAAAGAGATCAGTAGTGAGTCCCGAGCTGAACCAAACCCCTCCTCCCCAGCAATCCTCTGAACAGCAGACCCACACAGCTGGGGTACAACTGTGGGGAACAAACCAAGGTGGAGCCTGGGCACCAGTTGCAATAGGAGGACTTCAATACAGGATAAACCTGGCTGGGGTGCCCCTCACCAGTAGCTATGGAAGAGACAGTCCTGCATCTCCACACCAGAGGGGATCTTCCTGACCATACTAAAGTGGGAGGAGAGGACTGAAGTCCCACTCCACTGCCACCCCCACTGCCACTCTTCTCCCTTCTCTAGGCCTGATACTGGGGAGATTATGAATGAGGCTGAAGCTCTACAGGAGACAGCAGAGGGGTAACTGAGAGGAACAACTACAGAATCTGCCACAATATGGCAGGCTTTTGTTTGTTTGTGTGTGTATTAATTTTTTTATATTTTTTCTTTGTGCATGAGTCTGTATGTAATCTACATCCTCCCCACTTCTTCTTTTCCCTCTTTCTTTCTTCTTTTATTTTTTATTTGCTGTTTATGTGTGTGCATGAAGGATTGAGTGTTCATCTTTCAGGTTTTTGTTTGTTTTTGCTTTTCTGTTCTCTCTTTTTAGTTCAATATGCATATGAATGAATGTGTGAGGGTTCAATTTGAATTCCTTTTTTTCTGCTCTTTTCTTTTTTTTCTCTTTTTTTTCTCATTTCTTTTTGGGTTGGGCATGCATGTGTGTGTGTTTGGTTTTCCTGCTTTTTGTTGTTGTTTTTATTTTGCTTTATTGCTATTCCAGTTTGCTTTGGTGTGTGTGTGTGTGTGTGTGTGTGTGTGTGTGTGTGTGTGTGTTTAATTGCTTGTTGCTCTGGATTGTGCTCTTTTTGGTCTGTGTTTTTTAATTTTTGTCCATCTCATTTCATTCCACTTTTCTCTGTTCCCATCATTGCTGTTACTGTATCTTGGACCCAGGGGGTACACATACATACCCATTGCATTATCATATAGATTGGTGGTGGGGAGTCTCAAGGAACCCATACTGCAATCAGTGAACATTGATTTGTAAGTAGTTTCTGAGTCCTAGCATTCCCATCCACCTTATTTGACTTTCAAAACTACAAGAGACAGCAAAGTTTCCCACCCACAATCCTATTTCAAAATAAAACAAATTCAGAGCCCTTATCAAGGAAGAATAAAGTGCCTAGCAAACATCAGAAGTGAAAGTCTCTCCCACTGCCACTGAATAACAGAATTAAAGTGAAAAGAAAGAGATCTGTCACAAATGAAGAAAAATCAGTGGAGGAACAGGGTAATTTCCATCTCATCAGATGTGACCATACAAACACAAGAGGTACAGAGAATCCCCACAAGACATGAAATGAGAAGACCAACCCCTAGACACATAGAACCCCTATCTATCACCATACACAAAAATCAACTCTAAATGGATCAAAGACATAAATATAAAACCTCAAATTGTAATAACCTTAGAAAATGCATGAGACACCCTCATGGAAATTGAAACTTGGAACCAATTCCTGATCCAAGCCCCAAGTGCCCATGCCATAAGAGATAAGATAGACAAGTGGGACCTCATTAAACTGAAAAGCTTCTGCAGAACCAAAGAAACCAAGAGAGTGGGGAGACAGCCCATAGAATGGGAAAAAATATTTGCCAAGTGTATATCCAACAAATGCCTAACATCTAGGATCTGCAAGGAACTCAAGTGCACTGGAAGGAAAAAACAAACAGCCACATTACAAAGTGGGCAAAAGACATGAATAGGCACTTCTCAAAAGAAGATATATGGGCAGCCAACAGACACATGAAAAAGTGCTTAGCCTCACTCATCATCAGAGAAATACAAATCAAAACCACAGTGAGATACTACCGAACTCCAGTAAGAATGGTCATCATTAATAAAACAAACAATAACAGATGCTGGCAAGGATGAGGAGAAAAAGGAACACTTCTACAATGCTGGTGGGAATTCAAACTAGTGCAACCTCTTTAGAAAACAGCGTGGTGGTTTCTAAAACAACTAGACATTGACTTCCATATGACCCAGCAATCCCCCTACTGGAAATATACCCAGAGGAACTCAAATCATTCTACCAAAAAGATACCTGCACATGCATGTTTATCACAGCACTATTCACAATAGCAAAAACATGGATCCAATCATGATGCTCATTGAAACTGGCATGGATTTTTAAAATGTGGCACATATACACGATGGAATATTATGAAGTCATAAAGGAGGACAAACATATGAACTTTGCAGCAACTTGGATTTAGAGTCCATTATACTCAGTGATCTATCACAGAAACCAAGAACAGAGTACCACATGTTTTCACTCATAAGCAGACCCTGAACATTTACCATAATACTGTAAGCAAGGGATTGGCAGTAGTGGAATACTACCAGGTGGGTGTGGGGAGGGACATAACATCAATAAGGGTACTTGATCTCAAACCCTAGGCAAAGCGGGGACCAAAGGGAGGTCCAAACTTTACCTGTACTATGACCAATTGTATATCTAGTCCTGAATTATACCTCAGATCTTTAAAATAAAAAAAAATTATACTCTGTCCAAAATAAAAATATAATAAATAAATAAACATGTAAGAATAAACACACAATTTTCTATAAATAAATTCTGTTTGGGGGTATCTCCATTATACTTATTTATTCAGCAAATGTATTAATCTTCTACTTTATGCAGCACTATGCTAGCTACTGAGAAAAGCAAAACAATAAGTCAGAGAGATATAACTCCTCTCCTGATGGGCTTATGTTCAGCTGGAAAAAAAAGCCCTTTACAAGTCCACTCAGCATTCAAGTTATGCGACTAAACTTACCCTATTTCAGTATTTAGCATCCTGACCTTGCCTGTTGCTAATTATCTTTCCCTCTTTATGGGTTCAAATTTTCAGAAATGTGTAACTGCGGTCTCATATGAAAACTTTTCTCATTTCTGATATAACAGATTATAGAAAGATACTTCTTCAGCTTTCCCTTTTTAAAAATAAATATTTTATCTTAGAGCTTAGAAAAAAATATTCTTTTTTCTTGGCATTAAGACTGAAATGATCACTTTGAGCAAATGCTTGCAGTCATTGCTAAAAATATGTTATTTAATAAAATTAAGAAAATCTATATACAAATCCTATTCTTTGGAAGGAAGTCAGGCATTCAAGTTTATTTATTCTCTATTATGAGATTAAGTATTTGAACCTAATTCTTTCAAATTCTAAATCAGAAAATATTCTGATTCTAAATCAAATTTTCAAAAAATGAAGCATCACAATTGTTGTATTCTCAAAGTTAGTCCTCTCAGGCAAAAAATTTTAAGGAAACAACATCGAGTTGATGAACTAACCTTTAAGGAGACACAATCCATAGCAGATCTAACAACTAGCTGGATTCAATGAAAGCTGATAAAGCTCTGTCTGGATTTCCTAGGATGGGCTTGAATTTAATGTGACTCAATGTAACAATACCAAGCAGAGCAATGATACACCTGTGTTCAAAGCTTCTGAATTATTATATCTAGAGCTGCAACTTTTTGGCTATTTATGTACTTCTGTATCTCTAAATAACATCTATTATGTAGCAAGAATAGAGATTTGTTCTGGCTTTGCCTAGTCAAGAAACAAATCTTTTCTTCCCTCGGGTAATATGCTGCAGAATTGGGAAAACAAATATGCTGATTGAACTGATATTTTCAGGCATTTGTGAATCTATGTATCTTGTGTATCTATGCATAAGATTTCCCTTTTGTGCTATATTTGTCTACACCTCAGATTATAATTTGCATGTTCCCTATTTGGGTAACCGAACAAGCAGGTGACCAAATATCAATGCTGAATATGTAAATACGGAGAACCGTATTTACTCATGTGAACACATCATCCCAAGATGTCAAACTCAGTTTTCTTAGACAATAAATAGCTGTCTAGTAGTTCCACTGTTTTGCATTCATCTTCTATATGTAAATCTAACATTAAAAATGCAATGAGTCTTTTTTTCTGCAAGCATACAAAATTTTATTACTCTCTTGTGCATCATGACTGACTCCTAGTCTGTCTAAATCCAAGACTGAAGGGTTTTTAAAGATCTTGGGAGTCCAAATTTAAACAAATTCATGAGCCTAGAACCAGAGTGATAAAATGTGTATTCTATTTTACTCAAAATAAAACCCGAGTTATAGCTTATGAATTTGTTGGAACAAATTTCACAAACTCATGCCTTTTTTTAACTTAGCCTGCATTAATTGTTTCAAATGCTTTACAGAGTGACAATGCTCTGTATTTTTGGCACAAGTCCAGCTTTTTAATAAAGAATGAGGGAAAAAAGGTGCATGGATGCATCAACACTAACATGAATATGGAGTTAGGATATTAAAATTCATGAAGTCCTGTCGACGGACTGATGCAAACTCTATTTGCCTGAGACACATGATGACATTGCAAGCCAGCAAAGATGAAAACAGCTCAAGAAAGTTTTTCTGATGCTATTTCATTCCTCTGAATATCAAGTGAGCTGCCTTTCTTCAGGTGGAAGTCACGGCAGGTTCACCAATGTGTAAAGTAAGGCCAGAGCTGGTTTTCCTAGCACTGGAGTTCCCATCCCTCTGTTCTCCTTCTTGCTCCATCTTCGGCATGCTCCCTTCACATGGAACAGAAAAAATTATCTGAACCATGGTCACGTTGTCTCAGACAAGCGATTTCCTCTCGTCACT
The DNA here is from genome assembly GCF_000164805.1 of Carlito syrichta. Taxonomy (NCBI): domain Eukaryota; kingdom Metazoa; phylum Chordata; class Mammalia; order Primates; family Tarsiidae; genus Carlito; species Carlito syrichta. The sequence continues at coordinate 4,880 of NW_007247677.1, read as the reverse complement.
TGAGCTGAAGCTAAACAAGCCCTACAGATGCATTTGTATTCAGATTCAATAAAACACTCCTTCAACATATTGTCTCAGGGACCAGTCCAAAGAGTGCCAACGAGCTGCCTTAACATGGGAGGCCCCCTTAGCGCCACCTGGGAGTGAGATTGGAAGACATAACAGTCTGTTGGAATCTGGCGAGCCCTGAGGTAAAGATCTAATGAAACAAGGCTACCACTGTTAGTGGTTTAAACTGGAGCATTTCCGAAGTTTTGCAAATTTAATAGGACAAGTCCATTTTTTCTGATTTGTAAATGAAACAGGACAAGTAAATGCTTTGAAATCCCAGGCTCTGTCACTCACATTTTCTCAGTCATCGATCATCGTGAATTCTTTCATTAAAGCTCTTGCAAGATGTGATCTGTTCTTAAATACAGTTTGAAAAGAGTCCTGAAAAAATTCTTTGAGATCAAATGTGAGAGGGTTAGCATTCAGCTAGCACAACACAAGTTTAATTATAATCCCAAGAATAATTATGTGTAGATCCAGAAGGGACCTTGAGAGGTCGAAAGTCCAAAGACTCACCTTCAGGCTATGTGGTACCTAAGCTTTCTATGGAGATGAGAATTTATCCTATTTAAAAGAGAGAGAGCTATTGTGAACAATGTGCAGGTATCTTTTTTATAGAGTGTTTTGAGTTCTTCAGGGTATATTCCCAGTAGGGGGATTGTGGGGTCATATGGAAGGTCGATTTTTAGAGCTTTTAGGAATCGCTACACTGATTTCCACAGAGGCTGCACTAGTTTACATTCCCGCCAACAGTGTAGAGGTGTTCCCTTTTCACCACATCCTCTCCATCCTGTTATTTTTTGAGTTAATGACAATGGCCATTCTGATTACAGTTAGGTGGTATCTCAGTGTAGCTTTAATTTGCATCTCCTTAATGACTAGTGAGGTTGAACATTTCTTCATGTATCTGTTGGCCACTCCTATGTCTTCTCTTGTTCACAATAGCAAGATGATGGAACCAACCATGCTGTCCATCAAAAGAGGACTGGATTTTAAAAATGTGGTACATATACACAATGGAATATT
>NW_007247677.1:0-3783 GCF_000164805.1 Carlito syrichta | reverse complement strand
AGAGAGAGAGAGAGAGAGAGAGAGAGAGAGAGAGAGAGAATGGTAGCTTTCCATTTACTCCTTAAAATATGCAATCTGTCTTGGTTAGACATTTCCTTTCTTTAACATCTGCTCTTTTATTATGGCTTGGACACTCACTCTCATGAACAGAGTGCAATTCAGTAGAACTTTCTGTAAAAATGATATGTTCTACCACCACATTAATGCAGTGGTAAATAGTCATATGAGGCTACTGGCACTTGTGACAAATGCAACTAAAAAACTGAATTTATGGTTTTAGGATTAATGACTTTGAAATTCAACTTAGATAGCCATACATGGGTGGTGGCTGGTCTACTGGACAGTGTCATTCAAGAGAATATGTTCATCATTTATTAGGTGAAAGCACTGCCTTCATGTCTTCAATTATCCAACAGATACTTACAGAGGAATCCTCAGTGTATTCTGTGTCAGGCACAGTTCCAGGTGGAAGGAATGCAATTGTGAATAAATGAGAAGGATCTGCTTTCATAGAAAACTTACATTCTAATAGATAAAAACTCAAAAAATATTAGAAACAGCAACAAATATAATTTTTTAAGTGGCAGGCCAATGTGAAGAATAGCATCTAGCTAGTGGTTAAACTTGTGCTCTAGGTGGAGTGATCAAGTTAGTCTACTTGGGAAAGGTGATGTTTTAGCTGAGACCTGAATGATGAGGAAAAGCAACTTTGTCCAAAGTCAGTGAGAAGCATCCTAGGAAGGAGGGAAGAGTAAGGGCCAAGGCTGGAGCAGAGCCTAGCTGAGCATGTTAGAGACATGGAAAGGCCAGAATGACTTGAAGCCAGTAAGGGGTGGAAAGAGGGAATGAGGGCCAGACATGGTGGCTCATGCTTATAATCCCAGCACTTTGGGAGTGTGAGGCAAGAAGATTGCCTGAGCCCAGGGGTTAGAGACCAACCTGGGCAACTTGGTGAGACTTTATCTTCACAATAAAATTTTAAAAAGTTGACTAGGCATGATAGTGCAAATATGTATTCTCAGCTACTTGGGAGGCTGAGGCAGAAGAATTGCCTGGGCCCAGGACATCAAGGCTGCAATGAGTCATGATGGTACCACTGCACTCCAGTTTGGGCAGCCAAGTGAATCATCCCAACTCAAAAAGAGAGAGAGAGAGAGAAATCAAAAGATAAGCTGAAGTTAGCTTTGGAGATCATGGGGAACAATTTTGGTTTTTTATTCTAATTAAATTTTTTAAAAAGGTTCTAAGGCCTTAGTGATGATTTACACATCATAGAGCTAACTTCTCAGGCAGGAAAACAGCTGATCAGAATATAGGGAGAAGCAAGACTAGACACAATGAGGGCTGCTGACAGAGGGCAATGGCAGAAGGGTAGGCTATTCCAGAACATGTCTTGTGGATTAAAACTGATGAATGAGTGAGCAAAGAGAGAAATCAAGAAGGACCCTCAGGATTTTGGTTTCAGTAACTCACTGACTGATATGGAGAAGACTGAGCATGCTGTACGTTTGTGAAGGTGAAATCAAGAGATACATCTTGATTATATTATCCTTAAAATGCCAAATGGAGAGGTGACATGAGAAATAAGACACAAGTCTGAAGCTTATGCTGGAAATAGGTTTCGGGAGTTCTCTGCAGAGTTGGTATTTAAAGACAAAAGATAGGGTAGGATCACTTAAATAAAGCATGCAGATAAAAAAGGTCAAAGTAGTTACAGGAAAGGAAATGACCCTACCTAGGACTTTTTAAAAATCTATTTACTTTGACGATCTTACAGAGAGTAATCTGTATTATACCCATTGTGTGGCTAGGATTTGCAACCTCTCTGCCACACCAAGTTACAGTTTGGCAAATACATCACGTTGTTTCAGATGTCCATGCCTTTATATATATCAACCCTTGGCCTAAATGTCAATCTTTTTTGCCTACACACTCCCAATTCTCCTTCAGGAATGTGTTTAATGTATCCCATCCTGATCCCTGCCTCCTCTGTCCTGCCCTTGTGACTAATTCTGTTCTAGCCATTTTTTGCTTTCAGTCAGTCCCCCAGAATAATGTAAACTCCTTGAGAATAGTTATTATATTCATATTTATGTTTCGAGAGACTAGCAAAGAATTTTATTTATTCAGGGGAAGTAGAATGGTTGCTACTCAAAAAACATGGACTGTCTCTTCTAAATCCTAACTTACAATAACAGAATTATCTCTGGTATAGGCAATATCACTTATATCTTCTTTTCTGAACTTCTTGGGATCACGTTTCCCATTGGTAAGTTTGCCAAAAGCACCATTAAGATTCCTAGTCCAAAAGAGATTAATTGCTTTTCAATTAAAGAATACTGTGTTTCTGTTGTGTTTTCAAGCTTTCAGAACAAGACTCTCCCTAATAAATTTGTTAAAAATGCTTATTTCCCAGACATAACTTATAGAATTTGGAGTCTCTATGCCCAAGGTGGATTTTAGGCATCTATATTTTTTTTAAGGGTCCTAAGAGATGCTGGTGGAAGTAGACATTTCCAACATTTTGAGAAATAGTTTAAGGGTATCAAAAAGCAATCCCACTATCTATTTATCCCCAAAGGCACCTGGTAACAAACACTAAAACAGTCACATTAAGTTACAGCTTATTCTATGGGCATATTATTTAGAAAACAATTTAAGAAAGTGTCTAATTACCAAAACTTTTTAATTTAATTCCACTTTAGAGAGGGTTAGGTAGAAATATATCCATTGCCTCTACCATTGCTGTCTCTGTATCTAATCAGCTATCTATATAAAATAGCAAAATTACAGAGAAAACAGAAGGGAAAGTGTTTGGTCTGTTTTTCATCCCATTCTATACACAACTTTCTGAAGCTTATAAAATTTAAACACTCGTCTTCTCTTTCTTATAAACATGTTTTTTTTTCCTTTGTACCAATAGATTATTTACAGTCTCTTGATACCTAGAATAAAAAAACTTGTGATCATTCAATCAACTAACTGAAAAATTTTTAAAACATCAGAGCTCAATAACCCTGGAAAAATCCCCTAGATATTATAAGTGATGATCTTATGGGGACACCAGAGGTGAGCAGAAACAGCCCAACAGCCATCACCCCGAGAGTCAGCAAGGTTGACACAACTGCCCTGCAAACCCTACAGAAATCCCCTTCCTAGAATTGGATCTACATCTGTGTTTCTCCCAAGGCAGTGGATTTTTTTTTTTTTTGAGTTGAAGTCTCACTCAGTCGCCCAGACTGGAGTGCAGTGGCCACTCCTGGCCACTGCAGACTCGACCCGCTGGGCTGCGGTGATCCTTCCGCCTCAGCCTTCCGAGTAGCTGGAATTACAGGCGCGCGCTACCACGCCCGGCTAATTTTTTGATCTATTGTAGAGATGAGGCCTCGCCCAGTTGCCCAGGCGGGTCTCGAACCCACGGGCTCAGGCAATCCACTCACCTCAGCCTCCCATGGCGCGGGATTACAGGCTGAGCCACCAAGCCCGGCTGGCAGTGGATTTTGACAGTACAAGCAGACTCCCCTAAATCATGATGGCCAGTGTCTGTATCAGGGGACACAATGAGATAGCCTTATGGAAAACTTCTGTAGCTGCGGTCCCCAACTTTTTAGGCATCAGAGTTGTTTTGTAGGAGACAATTTTCCCATGCATGGTGAAAGGTGCAGACAACAGTCAGAAGGGCATCCCCAAGATGGCTCTGCCTCCCAAAGACAACAAAGGCCATAAATTCCTGCTTCTCCCGTGCGCGCGTGAAACTTAAACTCATGTACAAACATTATTTCC
>NW_007247676.1:759470-760447 GCF_000164805.1 Carlito syrichta | reverse complement strand
TAACCACCAAGGGATCAGCCATCATAAATGCTAAACTTATTTCTGACCTCCTTCAAGCCTCCCTACTCCCAAAATCTATTGGCATCTCCCACTGTAAAGCCCACCAAGTCAATTCATCTTTTATCACCCAAGGAAACTCACGAGCCGACAGATCAGCCCGCCATGCAGCCCTAAAACCTCTTCCTGCCATACTCATTAACACCACCTCCTCATCAGCAAATGAGATCCCACAACTCTCCAATATCATACCCTATTTACACTCAATTTTCCACCCTAATCCAGCAGCCCCTACCTCTTTCCTTAAAACCTTCTTTCACCTCACCTCGGAACATACAAAACTCATACACACTCTCTCCTCCCAATGCCCCACCTGCCTCCAAACAAACCCCAATACACCCTTGAAACCCGGAACATTCCCCACCCACCAGGCTAGGGGAGAGCTCCCCAGGTCAGACTGGCAAATGGATTTCACTGTTATGCCCCCTGTCCGTAACACCAAATATCTTCTAGTCTTTGTCGACACCTTTTCCGGGTGGGTCGAAGCTTTCCCCACCTCCAATAAGCGGGCTGCTACAGTAGGATACATTTTAGCCAACCATATTGTCCCTCGGTTCGGAGTCCCCTCCTCTCTCCAATCAGATAATGGACCTGAATTTACCTCACAAGTCGTCCAATCTCTAATGACAGCTCTTAATATCAAATGGCACTTTCACATTCCTTATCACCCCCAATCATCAGGAAAGGTTGAATGAACTAACTGCACACTAAAAAATACTCTTATTAAACTCTCTCTCAAACTCCACAAAGACTGGGTGTCCCTCCTACCCCTAACCCTCTTCCGCATTCACATCCTCCCAAAGAAACCCAGTTAACTCTCACCTTTCGAGGTGCTATATGGATGGCCTGCCCTCCCTCCTGGTATCCCAACCTCTCCGCCCCCCATCCCTCTTCATATAATCTACCCTCTCCTGTCCTTC
>NW_007247676.1:758268-758864 GCF_000164805.1 Carlito syrichta | reverse complement strand
CCTTCACTCCTTCCGTTAAAGTTTCTATCGTGCAGCACGTCAAAAATCAGGAACAACAACTCGAAGAGGCCATTCAGCCTTTACCCACTTTGTCAGAAGACCCCCTCTCTTCACGGCCCTCTCAACACCTTCCCTCTTGGCTCACCATCCTAGAACACACTCTATGTTTCCTAAATCAAATGTTTCCTGACCTCCCTTCTTCACAATGCTTCCTCTGTGCCTCTTTACAGCGACCCTTACTAGCAGCTGTTCCCCTTCCAGCTTTTCCCAACTACACTCTCAACACGTCCGCCCACAGGGAAATTATAGTCAAACCTCATGTACCCCTCTGGGAAATAGCCTCTAATTCCTCCTACCTCTGTATCAACTCGCCACGTGCCCCCATAACACTCTTTGTTCGGCCTACACAAATCTTACAGAGGCCCACTTCCTGCCGCCCGGCCTATTTTTGTGGTGCAATGGCACCCTCCTCTCCCGAGCTTCAAACCTAACTCATCCCTGCATAATTGTCACGTTGGTCCCTCAGCTCTCTTTATACTCCATGACCGACCTCCAGACACTTTTAACCCCCAGGCATTCACACAAAAGGGCCGTCT
>NW_007247676.1:746281-757911 GCF_000164805.1 Carlito syrichta | reverse complement strand
AAAAGGAGGCACCTGCCTCTTTCTCCAGGAAGAATGCTGCTATTATGTCAATGAATCAGGACTCATTGAACAAAATATCAACAAACTAAATGACCTCTCCTTACAGCTTCAACGAACAAAGCCCACTCAAATTACCAGTTGGTTTCCAAACTCCCTCCTCACGTGGCTTCTTCCTATTGTTACTCCAGTTGTTCTTCTTGGCCTGTGTTCCTTTCTCCCTTGCATTATAAAATTTCTTCAATCTCAATTCCAAAAAATTTTAAATCAAACCATTAACCAGTTTTTTTTACAGAGTTACAACCTCCTACCCACCGAGGACCCAGGCCTCAACAACCCAAGCCTTACTGCCTCCTAAACCTTCTTGCCTCATTTTTCATTACAGATATGACTTTCAGGCCTTATTACCTCCAACTCAGGTTTTCAGCATTCCTTGACCATCTTCTTCGTGACAAATGGCTCCTCCCTTTCCCATGTCCACTCGATGACTGGCCGGACCAACTTACATTCCTCTACCTCCAGGGCACCTTCCAAGACTTCCACCCCAGCAAAATTTTTTCTTTCGGTGCCTTCTTAGGGGGCCTCATGTAGCTGGTTCTTTCACCCACCTCACCCAGCAACATCCTCTGCCAGCAGGAAGTAGCCAGATCGATCAACTCCACCCCTTTATCACTTAACCAAAGAGGTGGGAATGAAAGCTAGCCAGCCACGAGGAACCCACCCCCTCCAAAAGTTAAGCCTAGGCATGGCCCCCACCTAAAATGACGCTCCCGCCTAAGAAGGTGCCCGGACAAATTAACATGGAGGATCGGACAAGGCTCTCCGGGTTCTTCTTCCACAACAAAGCCCACCATTCCCGTACCCGTGAAACCCCCTGCCAATCCCAAAAAATACCTCACCTGCCGACCAATAGGTAACCAACAGTTCGCTTTAAATTTCTATAAAACCTGCCACACCCCTGCCTCCATAATGCAATCTGATTCTCAGGTTCTGTAGCCACTGCGCTCACCCCCAGTAAATCTCTTGGCCTTAAAGGGTGTTGAGTCTCACTGCGTGCCACCGTCTTTCAACGTGAACCTCTTCCTTTAATTTGAGCACTTAGAGGCAAATGTGAGGTTATTAACTGACCTCATTTCAATAGTGTGTCTTAGGGAAGAGGGAGGTTCAAGAAGGAGAAAAATGGGGAAATGATCTGTAGGGGAAGCAGTTGTAACACACACAACTGTAAACCCCAGCCATAATGATGCCCCAAAATAATTGCATTAGTAACATAAAAGACCACTGATTATTGATCACCTTTGCAGATTTAATAGTGGAAAAGTTTAAAATGTTGTGGGAGTTACCAAAATGTAGTGAGCTCATGCTGTTGGAAAAATGGTGCCACAGACTCGCTGAATACAAAATTGCCACAAAACTTTAATTTTCCTAAAACTGTAATCTCTGTGAAGTGAAATAAAGTAAAGCACAATAAAACAAGGTATACCTTTATTTTGTTTTCTTAGTTTTCTTAAGGTGGCAATACCAATAATGGAAGAGAAAAGAATTATTAATCAAAGACACAGAAATTTGTATATTTCTGTTGCAGAAAAGATTCTAGTTCTTGAGGAATACCTTAATAGTTACATATTATGTATCATTGAAAGGAATAGAAGTAATAATAAGAACAACAATAATATCAGCCAAAGGCAATTTGTTGATTTTTTTACTTAACTCCTGATATCCATTAATTGTGGAAAAACAGCTTCCTTTAAGCAAAACTTAATGAGAGAGAACATAAATCTCTTGTTGATGGTGGAAAACACTCTAGAATAGTGGCAAGATTTCAGGGCTTTTATGGGACAAGATTGCCACAACCACTCATTTCCCTAAGCTGAAGTACTGTGGTAGCTGAAAATTCTGAGGAAGAGCACATGAAGCCATTTTTTTTTAAAGAAAACACAGAATTACCCATCTGTGGATGCATAACCAGTGAATTCCAACATCGGTGGTCTCACAGTGGATTTAAATATTCATATCTCAACACATTAACTACACAAATAATATCAAGTTAGAAATCTGTGTTTATCTTAATGCTTTTTACTACCTCCACCTTGGTCTTCACTCAAGTCCCATGAAATGAAAATCTACTTAAACATCTTTCCAATCTAACCACTTTTCTTTTCATCTAAGTCACCATAATCTCTCACTTGGGGTATTGCTACAGCCTCTAAATAGTCTGTTTCAAAGCTTAGTCTTATTTCCACGGATATGTTTTTCACAAGTTATTCAGTATACATACTATAAATTCTGATCATTCACTCTCCTGCTGCAAACTTCCCAGTGATCTTCTGTTGCGCTCAGGCTTAAGTTCAAATATTTGCTGTGTCTCACCAATTTATTTGGCTCATAGTCAAAGAGACAGACAAAAAAGACCAAAGAAATTTTCACAGAATAGAGGGTTGGAGGGTTAGTACTTCATCAGTGAAAGAAAAATGATTCAGATCATTTTAGGCAAAGGCAGCATTGTCTGCAAGTACTTGAGACATAGGAGTACTTGGTATTTTCAGGGAAATATTGCAGAGTTATGAAGTGTTAGAAATAAGAAAAGACAAGTAATGTGGTCGTTTCAGGTAATACAAAATTATGTCAGTTTTGATTACGACTTTTTCTTTGTGGAAGCCTGAATGTCCTTTGGAAGGACGTATGAGCCACTGTGGGTAATAATATTTACCTAAAGTGAACATAGATCTGTTCCTTAATAAAGCTTCTGCTCCCTGTTCTCCCACTAATTTTATCCTTTTTCAATGAAACAGGTTTTTGTGGTGTTCTAAGAGATATCACGGAGTTAGAAAACTACTTGATGACTGCTATTATTTGCATGTGACCAATGAGTATAAGATTATAGCATAATTCTCAGTTATTTGGTTCAGGCAAAGATTGTTAAATCTGAAGCGCATAAAGGCAATTGTTTGTAGGGATTAGGAGGTAAGAAACGTTCATTAGTGGATGATGTAGATATAAAATTTATTAACAATATGTGGTAATAGTAGATGCAGGCACAAACTAGAAAGTATGCTCAGAGTGGTGAAAAAAGAAGTACTTGATAAGCACATGGAGATGAGTGGATTTTGTAAGAATTAATAAAATCATGTAGTCAGAGGAAAAGAATGTAGGCCAAGAGCAAATGATGCCATGGAGACCCAGAATGGGGTCAATCTTATGAAAATCTGACAAACGATCAAAATGAGAAGTGTTAGAAACTGAATGCAATGGTTTAAGTAGTAAATATACACATATACATTTTACATATTTTAAGCCTGGGTGGTATCATGAAGGAATCCTATAGGCTTGTAGAATTGTAGAGAAAAACTAATTGTTAAAGGAAGATTTTTAGTGGTGGTGACAAATTGGCTACAATTTTAAACTGAAGAAATAAAAGTAAGACAGTTTAGAACAATGTCTTTGAATATTTTTATGCTTCCTGAAGTAATATATTATAAAGATAATGTTGACTTACGGTTTCAAAATGACAGTATAGGCACAAACTGGCTTCATTCTCACTTACATAAAGCCAAAACAAATATACAGTACCAGTACTCTCATTATTTATATTCCAGAACTCAAATATGGTGATAAATTAGTTCCTGGGATCAAAAAGAAATAAGAAACTCTGAGCAAGTGATAAGGGAATCAAACTTTTATGTACATGATGCTTCTCTTCTCAATCTGCCTGGCTCCAGACACAAAAAATTATACTTTATTCATAATTTCTATTGGAGAAAATGAGATTGAGGTGACCAAACAGTTTCTCCACCATCTTGGGTACTTTGACAAGATCTGCCCATGTCTCAACAAATGGACAGCATCATGAGTTCCTGAAGGGAGACATAGTCCTGAGGACAACCAGATAAAAAGGGAAGAGGTGGAACTACCATTCCCAGCCCTGAAAACTCTGCTCTGTAACTCAACCAAAAGAGACATAAAGATAGAGTGACTGTTCAGCAGCACTGTGCTATAAGAGTCATGTTTCACAGGTCCTCTGGCCACAAATTCCTAGCCAGTCAGTCCTTTCACACTTCCTTTTTGGGAATCTCCATTGTTCCAGATGAACAGTGCTCTCATTGTTTGCTAGAGCTTAGGCAAACTTGGATTTTAGGAACCATGTAGTTCCAAAAAGTAAGCAACACCCTAAAAGGAAAATATATAAGAATTCAGTGTACATATGATAAAGAATCTCAAAACAACCATAAACACTTAAAAAATAAAATAAAACAAACCAGACAGAGAAGACTGGAAAAAATACTTAATCATTCATTACAAAGACACAAATGTTCATCTATAAGAAACAACAGCAAAGAACCATGACCTCACCAAATGAACAAAATTAGAAACCAGTAACCAACCCTAAGTTAGTGACATGTGAGATCTATGATCAAAAGTTGAAACTAACAACAATTTTAAGAAAACTTAATAATCCTCAATATAACACAGAGAAGCAATTCAGAAATTTAACAGAGATTTAAACAATTTTTAAGAATCAAACAGAAATCTTGGTACTGAAACATTCATTGGAGGCATTTAACTGCAGAATGGATCAAGTAGAAAAAAAGAATCAGGATGATTGATGATAAGTTATTTGAAATTACTCATTCATAGGAGAAAAGAAAATAATAAAAAAGAAATGAAGATCCCATATAAGAAATAGAAAATTACTTGAAATTAAAAATTGAAAAGCTCAGGGAAGATGGCACCCAAGCCAGTCAGACTATGTGAGTCCTGATATGAGTGAGTGAGTATATGGAAAATTTGTGTTTGCATGCTGGTGAGTGAGCACGTGAGTGGCTGAATGAGTGAGGCCTAGGGAGCTAGTGGCTGGGGGTCTCATGGTGCAGTGACTGGTGCTGCAGCAGCTCAACTTGGACCCTAGCAATTCCTGGGACATAGAAGCTGAGCACCATATATATACTTTTTTTAATCAACAAAATCCTTCCTGAGAAGAAAATGCTGAAAGATAATGACTAAGTGGGGGCTCATGAACAAGTGCCCAGGGCACCCTGGGTGCAGCAGCTAGTGCTGCAACTTCTCTGCTAGGTCCCTGGCACTTCCCAGGTCACAGATGCCAAGCACCATTTTTTTAATGGACAAAAGTTTTCCTGCAAAGAAGCAGGGGGGAGAGACTGCTGGCTCCAGTCTTTGCATCTCCACTTCAGCATCTGACTGGACAATGGCTGCAGGGACTACAGAAAGAGCCCAGAGGCTGAGTCCCACCAGAGAAGAAAAGAGGGGCACCCCACCACCAACTTGAAAGCGGAGCAGGAAAGTGCTCCAATTTGCTCACCATGGAGCAATAGACCTGATCTCGGTGACTGGCAGATCAACTACTCAGGGGTTGATCATGACCCAGAGGGAATATCCTGGAAGCACAAACTTCAGAGGGAACTGACAAGTGCTGAGTCCCAGGCATCCCACCCCCCTATATCCTGATCCAGCACGGACAAAGAATATGGCCAGAAAAGGATGGGAAAGAACTCCAAAGAGATCAGTGGTGAGTCCAGGGCTGACCCAACCCACGTCCCTCCCAGCAGTCCTCTGAACATCAGACCCACACAGCTAGGGCACAACTGAAAAGGACAAGCTCAGGCAGAATCTGGATGTCAGTCACAATAGGAGAACTCCATTCCAGGATGGACCTGGCTGGGGCACTCTTATGAGTACCTACCCAGGGAAGGGAAAATCTTGCACCTCCCCACCAGAGGGGATCTCCCTGAACATATGAGAGTGGGAGGGGAAAACAGAAGCCCCATCCACCCCCACTGCCCCTCCTCCTTCCCTGCTCCAGACTGGGAGAGAGTGAAAGAAGTGGAAGCTCTACAGAAGACAGCAGAGAAAATGAGAGGAACAATTACAAAGGTTGCCAAAAAAGGGCAGGGTTTTTTGTTTTGTTTTGTTTTGTTTTAATTTTGGCTTGTTTTTTGTTAGTTCCTCTATTTTTAAAATATTTTCCTTTGTGCGTGAATGTGTATGTGTGAATTTGATCTGCATCACAACACCCCTTTTCTTTTTCTTTTTCTTTCTTCTTTTGTCTTTTATTTTCTATTTATGTGTGTTTGTGAATGATTGAGCATTCATCTTTTAGTTTTATTGTTGTTGGTGGTTTGTTTTTGCTCTTTGGTTCATATCTTTTTTCTTTTTTATCTGTTTAGTTTAAGGTGTGTATCAATATATGTGTGAAGGTTCAATCTGAATTCCTTTAGGTCTTTTTTTGTTTTGTTTTTTTCTGGTCTTTCTCTTTTTATTCTCCATTGATTTCATGCTAGGCATGTGGGTATGTATTAAGTTTTCCTGATTTTTTTTTTGTTTGCTTTGCTTCATTTTGTTGTTATTCCAGTTTGTTTGTTTGTTTGTTTGGGGGGTGTATGTCTGTGTGTGTGTGTGTGTGTGTGTGTGTGTGTGTGTGCGTGTGTGTGTGTTCAATTGTTTTTGCTTTGATTTCTACTTTCATTGTTCTGTGTTTTTCTTCTTCTTCCTTTTTAATTCTTGTCCACCTTATTTCATTTTGTTTTTCTCTGTGCTCCTCATTGCTGTCACTCTTGGACTCAAGGGATATACACACATACCCTTTGCACCATCATATAGAGTGGTGGTGGGGAGTGTATCTCAGGGAACACTACCACAATCAGTGAATATTGTGATTTGCAAGTCATTTCTGAATCCTAGTTCCCCATCCCCTACTTTATTCAACTTTCAAAACTACAAGAAACAGCAAAGCTTCCCACCCAGTCCTGTTCCAAGTAGAACAAATCCAGAGCACAGATCAAGGAATAGAGGGCTGAGAAAACATTGGAAAGGAAAGCCTCTTCCAGTGACACTGAATAATGGAACTAAAGAGAAAAGCAAGAGATTTGTCACAAATTTGGCAAAACCAATGAAAGACTACAGGTAATTTCAAGTTTAACAAAGAGAAAACTCCTGAAAAACCAGACTTTGGAGCCCAAACAATGGAATTCACCAATGACTGGCCCCAGAATACAACAGCATTAGAGCATGGATGGAAAGAGTGCATAAGACTCAAGAAAGACAAAATGCAACACTGAAAGAACTTGTAACAGAGATTTTGGCAATAAAAAACTTCTTCCAGGAAATAATAACAAGACATGGAATTAACCTGCTCTGTATAAAACATAGAAAAAAGACTCAGAAAGAAAGAACAAAGCCTTCAAGAGATTGTGATTATATCAAGAGGCCAAACCTACACCTGGTTGGTATACCTGAAGAAAGTGAAATGGAGAACACCTTGGAGCAAGTATTCCAGGAAGTAATCCAAGGAAAATGTCCCCATCTCACCAGAGATGTAACCAGTCAAACACAAGAGACGCAGAGAACTCCCACAAGACATCAAATGAGAAGACCAACCCCTAGACACATATATATTTGTCTAAACAAAGTAGGCCCAAAAGAAAAAATCCTAAAGGCAACAAAAGAGAAAATTCAGAAGATCTACTGTGTTAAACCAAGCATAAGAGTAGCAGACCTATCGGCAGAAACTCTATGAGCAAGAAGGGACTGGAGTCCAATATTCAAAGTTCTCAAAGATAAACAGGCTCAACCAAGAATTTCCTACCCAACCAAGCTCAGTTTCATCACTGATGAAGAATTAAAATTCTTCCCAAACATCCAATCCCTAAGTGATTATGCAGCTTCCAGACCAGCTCTAAAGGAGACACATTAAAAAGTATTAAGCACAGAAGAAAGAAAAAAAAGAATGACCACACACATCCCAAGAGAACAGCAGAACACAGAATCAACAGAGAATACAGTGCAACAACAAACTTGAAAACACACACATATATCACCTCCAAAACCAAAAGAAAACAAGCAAAAAAAGAAAAACTTTGTAAGAACTTCATGTCAGAGATAAACAATTGCATTTCAATAATTGACCTGAATGTAAATGTACTAAATGTACCACCGAAAAGACATAAAATGGAAAACTGAATAAGAAACCATGACCCAATTATATGCTGCATTCAGAAAACTCATCTTACCACAAGGGATGTATACAGACTTAAAGTTAAAGGATGGAAAATGAGTTTATAGGCAAATGGATCACAAAAGAAGACAGGAGTTGTGAATTTAATATCAGACAAAACAGCATTTAAGCCATCAAAGATTTAAAAAGACAGTTGAGTTCTTTTAAGTCAACAATAAACAGGCAGAGAACCAAATAAAAAGTACAGTCCCATTCACAATAGTCACAAAAATGATATACCTTGGCATCTTCCTAACCTGAGATGTGAAAGACCTTTACAATGAACTATAAAACACTACTCAAAGAAATCCAAGAGGACACAAACAAGTGGGGAAATATTCCATGTTCATGTATAGGAAGAATCAACATTGTTAAGATGTCCTTCCTACCAAAGGCAATCTACAGATTCAGTGCAATACTTTTTAAATTGCCAACATCATTCTTCTCAGACCTAGAACTGAAAATACAGAAATTCATATGGAAACATTAACTACCATTAATAGCCAGAACAATTCTTAGCTAAATTAAAAAAGCAGGAGGTATCATACTTCCAGACTTTAAACTTTACTATAAGGCTACAATAAACAAAGCAGCATGGTAGTGGTACAAGAACAGACATATAAACCAATGCAACAGTTTAGAGATTCTGGAAGCAAAGCCTTAATTTCTCAACCAATTTGTCTTTGACAAAGCCTCCAACAACAACCAGTGTGGAAAGGGGAAACTATTCAATAAATGGTGCTGGGAAAACTGACTGATCACATGCCGAAGATTGAAACAGGATCCCTACCTATCACCATACACAAAAATTAACTTTAAATGGATCATAGACCTAAATGTAAAATCTCAAGTTATAAGAATATTTGAAAATGCAGGAGACACTATTATGGAAATTGAAACTGGCAACCAATTCTTGAACAAAACCCTAAGTGCCCATACCATAAAAATAAGATAGACAAATGGGACCTCATCAAACTGACAAGCTTCTGCAAAGTCAAAGAGACCACCAAGAGAGCAGGGAGACACACCACAGAATGGGAAATAATATCTGCCACCTGTATTTCTGATAAAGGCCTCTCATCTAAGATCTACAAGGAACTCAAATGTGTCAAAAACAAACAAACAAACAAACAAACAAAAACAACCCCATTAAAAAGTGGGCAAAAGGCATGAATAGACTCTTTTCAAAAAAGATATATGGGCAGTCAACTGACACAAGTAAAAGTGTTCAGCCTCACTACTCATCAGAAAAATGCAAATCAAAACCACATTGAGATAACACCTAACCCCAGTAAGAATGGCCACCATTAATGAAACAAACAATAATAGATGCTGGCAAGGATGTGTAAAAAAATGAATGTTTCTACACTGCTGGTGGGAATGCAAGCGAGTGCAACCTCTTTGGAAGACAATGTGGTGATTTCTGAAAGAACTAGAAATTGACCTTGCACATGACCCTACAATCCCCCTATTGGGACTATACCCAGAGGAACTCAAACATTTCTACAAAAAAGATACCTGCACACACATGTTGTTGCAGCTCTATGCACAATAGCAAAAACTTGGAACCAACCATGATGCCCATTGATGCTGGCCTGGGCAAAAAAAATGTGGTACATAAGCACAATGGAATATTATGCAGCCATAAAGAAGGACAAATATATGGACTTTGCAGCAAATTGGATGGATTTGGAGTCAATCATACTCAGTGTTTTATCACAGAAACAAAGAACTTAGTTCCATATGTTCTCACTCATAAGGTGACCTTGAACAATTATAATGCTATAAGAAAGCAATTGGCAGTAGTGGAAAACTGTGGGGAGGGAGGGTGGGATTGGCAGTTGAGGGAATTTGCTAGGGGAAGAAGTGTCACACCTCATCAACAAGAGTACCTGCATAATGAACATTAGTATACCTAACCCTGAGTTGTACCCCACATCTTTAAAATTTAAAAAAGAGAAAAAAAATTGAAAAAGTATCAGTGCTCAAGAGGGTGTTGAGTAAGGGTAAGGGGTGGAAATATAATTCAAATAAATAATAGTAGAAAACTTTTCAAAACTCGAGAAAGATATAAGTATTCAGGCACAGGAAGGTCAGAGAACACCAAACAGATTTGACCTGGATAAGACTACCCCAAGATATATAACAAACTTTCAAAGGTCAACAACAAGAAGACGATCCTAAAAGCAGCAAAAGAAAATAAGTAAATAACATATAAAAATATTTCAATTCATCTGTCGACAGCCTTTTCACTGGAAACTATACCAGCCAGGAGGGAGTGGAATGATATTTTCAATATGCTATAATTTTTTTAAAATTCTGCCATTCAAGAATACTTTATCCAGCAAAGCATTTGAAAGGGAGATAAAGTCTATCTTAGACAAAAACAGTTAAGAGAGTTGTCTTGACTTCCAGCAAGATGGCGATGGGGCAGCCTGATCTATGAGATCCTTTGCAAAGGAGATCACAGAGGGTCTCTGGCTTTCTCCCTGGGGACTGTGGATCCCAACATCACAGCCTGCTCTTCACACAGAGCTCAGCCATTACCACCACTGAGACATCACGGCGGTCTGGACAGCCACTGCAGCCACAGACACAGAACTAACCCAAACTGTCAAAAGCATAGAAAAGAAGCTCAAAAAGACAGAACAAATCCTTCAAGAGATGAATGATCACTTCAAGAGACTGAACCTAAGAGTAATTGGCCTTCCTGAGGCAGACAGAGAAACAGAGGCCACACTGGAACAAATATTTCATGAAATCATTCAAGAAAACTTCCCCCATCTCATCAATGATGAAAAATTTCAAACACAAGAGATTCAGAGAACCCCTGCAAGACAACAAATGAGAACACCAACTCCCAGACACATAATAATTCGCCTAAACAAAGTAGGCATAAAAGAAAAGTCCTAAAGGCAGCAAGAGAAAAAGGTGAGACTAACTACCGGGAAGACCAATTAGAATAGCAGCAGATTTATCTTCAGAAATCCTCCAGGTTAGGAGAGTTTGGAGCCCTATCTTAAAGTTCTAAAAGATAAACAATCTCAACTGAGAATAACCTAACCAGCCAAACTACCCTTCATCAGTGAGGGAGAATTGAAATCTTTCCCAGATATCCAATCCCTAAGAACCTACGCTGCCACCAGACCACCTCTACAAGAAACACTGAAGAAAGTAATCAACACAGAAGAAAAGGAAAAAAGAACAACAACGTTCTTCACAAGAGTACAGGCAAAAGATTAAAAACACACATGATCCAACTCTAAAACCAAAAGAAAGACAACACACAAATAGGAAGAAGAACAACTCTGTAAGAACATTATGATAGGAATCAACTCTCACATTTCAATAATTAGTTTGAATGTGAATGGACTAAATGCACCACTGAAAAGACATAGAATGGCAAAATGGATAAAATATCACCAGGCAACAATATACTGCCTTTAAAAGACTCACCTCACTAGAAAGGACACTCACAGACTCAAAGTAAGAAGATGGGAAACAAATTTTCAAGTGAATGGAACACAAAATAAAGGAGGAGTCATGATCTTAATCTCAGACAAAATACCCTTTAAGCTATCAAAAATTTAAAAAGATACAGAAGACCACTACATAATGATAAAAG
>NW_007247676.1:743777-745242 GCF_000164805.1 Carlito syrichta | reverse complement strand
AACTTCCTACAAAAAAAAGCCCTGGTCCAGATGGCTTCCCAGCAGAATTCTACAAGACATTTAAGGAGGAGCTGATACCAATCCTACTGAAGGTACTCCAGGAGATTGAAAAAGATGGAACTCTCCCCAAATCATTTTACAAAGCTAGCATCACATTGATACCCAAGCTAGGTAAACATCCAAAAAAGAAGGAGAACTACAGGCCAATATCTTTGATGAACATGGATGCTAAAATTCTCACAGGATCCTAGCGAACTGGATTCAACAACACATCTCAAAAATCATCCATCATGACCAAGTAGAATTCATCCCTGGGATTCAAGGCTGGTTCAATATTCATAAAACCATAAGTGTAATTAAATACATCAACAGATGTCAAAACAAAAACCACATGATTATATCATTAGATGCAGAAAAAGCTTTTGATAAAATCTAACACCGCTTCTTCATAAAAACCCTCGAACATCTAGGCATATGGGGAACATACATCCAAATAGTAAAAGCCATCTATGAGAAACCCACAGCCAGCATACTCCTAAATGGACAAAAACTGGAACCGTTTCCCCTGAAAACTGGAACTAGACAAAGATGCCCACTCTTATTCCTACTGTTGAATATAGTATTTTGAAATCCTGGCTAAAGCAATCAGAGAAGAGAAGGCAATCAGGGGTATCCAAATTGGAAAAGAGGAAGTCAAGTTATCTCTCTTTGCAGATGACATGATCGTGTACCTTGAAAACCAAAGAGAATCTGTCAAAAACTCCTTACACTGATAAAGGACTTTGGTAAAGTCTTAGGATATAAAATAAATGTGCAAAAGACAATCGCATTTCTTTACACCAAGAATAAACAAACAGAAACCCAAATAAAAATCACAATGCCATTCAAAATAGCCACACAAAAAATGAAATACCTTGGCATCTTCCTAACCAGAGACGTGAAAGACCTTTACAATGAAAACTACAAAACACTGCTCAAAGAAATCAAAGATGACACAAACAAGTGGAAAAATATCCCATGCTCATGGACTGGAAGAATCAACATTGTGAAGATGTCCATCTTACCTAAGGCAATCTACAGATTTAATGCAATACCCATCAAATTACCAACAACATTCTTCTCAGACCTAGAAAAAACAACACAGGAATTCATATGGAAACACAAATAACCAAGAATAGCCAGAACAATCCTCAGCCAAAAAAACAAAGCAAGTGGTATCACATTACCAGACTTCAAACATTACTATAAAGCTAAAATAATCAAAACAGTTTGGTATCGGTATAGGAACAGGCATATCGACCAATGGAATAGAATTGAGATTGCAGAAGCAAAACCTCAATTTCTGAACCAACTCATCTTCGACAAAACCTCCACCACCTACCACCAGGGAAAGGAGAACCTATTCAGTAAATGGTGCTGGGAAAACTGGCTGACCACATGCAGAAGAGAATCAGGACCCCTATCT